>NW_017731894.1:1299998-1301168 GCF_001890085.2 Hipposideros armiger
AGTCATCATTGAGCTGGTGTATACTGAGCGCCTACTGTGTGCCTGGGAGGGTCCTTCTGTCGGTCCTCTGTCCCTGTCTCATGCCATGTCTTGTGCCAGGAGATGAGTGGGGTTCCGGGTGATTAAGTCAGCGTTACGTACTAACAAATGATGACATGCAGGGAGCATCCCGGGGATAAGGAACGCTCATGCATTCCATTGGCGGCAGGCGGGAGGCGGAGCCGGGGGCGGGCCCTGGGGCGACTGGCCAATCAGTGCAGACTCGGGTGGCCCAGACTCCAGACCTGGGCTGGCCCGCACTGCGCAGCCGGTCTCCAGCCTGCGTGAACCCCCCGCGTGCCCGTGCTTGACCCCCTACGTCACACTCACGTGACCCCACGTAGTGCACGTGCGTTCTGTCCGTGGCGTTGGCTCCTGGGGAGCCATGACTCCGCTGAGCCCTCGCAGGAGGCCCGAGAGAGAAGCTTCCCGGCTTCCGGGACGCCGAGTGCTGAGGCCGCCCGTGTCCCTCAGGAGCCCCGGGTGGCGCCGCGGGACCCACACGGGAGGAACAGATGAGGCGACCCGCCCACGAGGCCGGCTGAGGGTGGGGTGGGCGTGTTGGTCTTCAGAGGACCCACGGAGGACAGCAGGTGTGGGCGATCCGGGTGTGTCGTGTTTAGTTTTGGTGTCAAGTAGGGGGCGGAGCACTGAACACGGATTTATCTGTTTTTCTTCCTATTGTAGAGGACTAGGGAGATTTGGGCTGTGAGTGCGCATGTCGAGGGGGGGGCTGTCCCTGAACCCCAGCCTGCGTCACCCCCAGGCTGACGGCTCCTCCTGTGGAGACGTGATGGACGGAGGGGCTCGGCCTGAACTTGGGGTCCGACCTGGCAGAGGTGTGGAGACTTGGACTCCTCCTCAGTCCCCCCTCTTTCCCGTCCCCCCCCGTGAGAAAACACCTGGGCTGAAGGCGCACTGAGATGGATTTGAGGAAACAGGAGCCCCCGCCTCCCTGTGGCGGCATTTTTGATAAACCTTTCTATTCCAATCTCTGATCAATTGAATATTAAATATTTGATGCGCCAAACATGGGCTTTGTGACTGCAACATAAAAATTTTAGTGCTGAGGAACTATATTTCTAGAAATTGTTAAATTTGTTCATGAATGTATCAATCCAAAGAATACTC
>NW_017736503.1:0-1357 GCF_001890085.2 Hipposideros armiger
AGAGCTGCTGGGTATGCAAATCAGCCTGGGTAGGGGTGCTGCCTGAGGAATTGTATGGTTTCAGAGTAGGGCTGAGTCTCAAAAGGCAGAGGAAGGGGAGGGGTGGTTCCTGCAGACCCCACCTTCAGCCCCGGGAATTCTGGTTCATTCTCTGGTTCCAGTCTGGGGCTCACATCTCCATCACCATCACTGTCTTCACCTGGATCCTGGACTGGCCTGGTCAGAGTACTGCTCAGAGTTGAAGTCTGTTTGCAATTTCTGAACCCATTATAGATTCTTAACACTACCGGTGACCATCTGAGCCTCAGGTCTATGCAGTATTCTACCCAGATCACATTTGTGAGCATCAGAACCTGAAATAATTCCTACCTTGTTAATAGCACATCGAATTTTTAATGAGCCACTGAGGTGCTGTAACATGCTGTTCTTGCGGAGAGCTCCTGGATCAGGTCATAAATGCTGTTCCTCAGTATCCTCAGTTTGCACTCAGTGCAAGGGACAGATCCTGTGCTTGAGAAAGGTTTCAGGGTGACAGAGTCTTAACATGAGTGGGGTGGGCTGGAGAGGAATGAAGTACCTGGGCCTTTGCCTGAGAAATAGGCAAAGTCTGCAAGAACCAGATCTGAGACATGGAACTAGAGTTTCACATCAGTGTCAAAGGTGACGGTGTAGGAAACCTACACCTTTTCCTTTAGGTCTCAGGTCTTGGTTACTAACTTCTCTGCATGTCAGAGCTCCTGGTACCCAGGCCCCAACATATCTTCAGGAGGCTTCTTGGTGGTCTCTGTTGCCACCTTGTGGCCACTTCACACTGGCTGTGGAGGTGCAGGGGGCCCTCTGTCTCTGAGTAGATTCAGATCTCACTGCTCAGGCCCTCATTCCCTGACCCAGGGAAGGAATCACTCTTTTCTCCATGACCCCACCTGTCTCACACCAGGCATAAGGGGCTGAGAGCACCCATGGAAACATGAACAGGCTTGTTTAGAGGAAGAGATGACCAGTCTGAGGTTTCCCACTTGAGGCATCACTGCACAGATCTCTGGGGTGGTGGGTGGTCATGCGTGGAGTTTGGCGACTTGGCACCAGGGGACAGAGAACTCCAGACTTCTTTTTACCGGTGCCCGCTGCTGATGCTGAGACAGAAGAGGGCGGTGGTCATTACCACTCCAAAAATGGAGACAGGAGAACACTCACCCCACACACATGGATTTAGACCCACTTCCATCCTGGGAAATCAGTGTGAACAGGACACACAGCTGCTGTATCAGAGCTACCATCATGTGGGTGGGGCAGTGGAGTGGACACGCTTGTTTGGTGACACAGCAGACTGTCCCCAGCACCTTCCATATTCATTTCA
>NW_017736504.1:0-1323 GCF_001890085.2 Hipposideros armiger
GATCAGTCGCCGGCCTCTGGACAGCCGCTCACAGCGGCTGCTGGCTGCTCACGCTGGCTACTGACTACACATGGTAGCTTATGGCAACCCACTGCCACAGGGGCTGCAGCCTACGCCATCTCTGGCAACTCACAGCAGCCCAGCTCCAGGTTGAGCTGTTGTTGTTCAGCATCTTAGCTGTGGAGGGCAGTGTCACTGGCCCTCATATGTGGGATCTGAACCGGGGCCCTCTGGCGTCCCAAGCCAGTTCTTAATAATTGCACCACTCGGCCAGCCCCCTACCATGTTTTATACACTCATTTTATGTCATCTTAAAGGTATCTTGGTACTAAATGTACTATAAACAAGCATTTCTGAACCAGCTCTTACCTCCAATCAGGTAAATAATGATCTTGGTATAAAAACTAAGCAGCTCTCTTTTCTATGATTACCTTTTAAAAGACATGAGCGATAGGGATCAGGTTAATCTCAAATCATTCACTGGTTACCTAAAATGTGTTAGGTGCCATAGGTTCAATGGTGAGTATAAACAGCTATGGTCTGTGCCTTCATGGAGCTTCTAGTTTAACGGAATAAACTCTGGACCTATGAGAAACAGGATTGTATTGTGTGAGGCACTTGTACTGAGTACGTCTAGGATGTCCAGCTGGACTGCCTGGGTTTGAGTCTCAGCTCCATCATATACTTGAGTTACTTAACTCAAAAAAGTTACTTAACTTTTTTGTGCCTTAGATTCCACATGTGTAAAATAGGGATACTAATAGTACCTACCTCATACAATTGTTCTAACTTAATTAAATAAGTTAAAGCATGTGAAGAACTCAGAAGAGTGCCTGGCAGCATGATATTATTGTTAGATATTATTATTACCTATAAAGAGAATTAGGGATGGAGTAATGCTTAATGTGTCCCTGTGAAACCGGCAGTGGCAAATCAAGGTTCCATTTTCTTGTTTCTAAATGAAGCACTATATACTGTATAGAATTATGAGATCATTGAGAGAGAAGAGACCATGGAAATCATCTTGGACAATTTCCAACTAATTTAGAAATCTTTGCCACTTTCTTTTTTTAAAGATTTTTTTTTTATTGGGGAATTGGGGGGATGGGAACAGTTCTGGGGAATTGGGGGAAGGGGAACAGACAAGTTGCCGTCGTTTTTGCTCTTCAATCTAGTTGTGGAGGACGTTGCTTCACTGGCCCAAGTTGGCACCATCATTGCGCTCTTCTCTGGCGAGGCAGATCAGTCGCCGGCTTTTTTTTTTTTTGGACGGCCACTCACTGCGGCTGCTGGCCGCTCACGCTGGCTGCTGGCTACACACGG
>NW_017736505.1:0-1357 GCF_001890085.2 Hipposideros armiger
TCTGAGCCTGGACTGGCCCAACCTCTTCTTAGAAAGGAGATTAGTGAAACAAATGAAAAAGAAGTATAGAAGGTGCTGTGAAGACAAGCTAGCACCAAATGGAGGCTTTCTGCTTGACAAAATCAGAAGGATTAAAGAAAGATTTGAGAAGGAATAACTGCTTCACTGTTTCTGAAAATACACAGGTGTTACTCAAATGAGATGGGTCTTTGTGGGGCAGGACCAAGGGGCAGGGTATGGCTTGGTACCACACAGCAGACCTGATGCTCTTTGGCCTCAGGTCCCCTTTACACTCTTGTCATCATTGAGTCCCTCAGAGAGCTTTTGCTTTCGTGGGTAATACTTATAGTATTTGCCATGTTAGAAATTAAAATTAAGTTTTAAAAACTTGTATTAATTGATTAAAAATAATAAACTTGTTACATCTCAACATAAATAATATATTTTATCCAAAATAATTATTTTCTCAAAAAAAAACTCATGACAAGAAAGTAATTGTTTTATGTTTTTTGCAAGCCTCTGTCATGTCTGGCTTGACAGACTAGCTGGATTCTCATATCTGCTTCGGGGTTCCATCTCTTGCAATGTCACCTATCAGGTAGTCTCTGGAAAACTCTATTGAACACTCATGAGAGAATGAAGGTGAAAAAAGCAAATAAGTCTACCTTGATTATGAAAATGGCTTTGACCTTGCAGACTCCCAGAAAAGGTCTCAGGGACCTCTCCTAACCCTTTACCCGTGGTGCCCACGCTCTGAGAACCACTGGTGAAAGGAAAAGCGCGTTGGACTAAAAAAAGGCCTGTGCTTTTGTCTGAAGGTCTGTGCTTTTGTCCAAAGTCTGACACTTGCCTGTGACTTCAGGCCAAGCAGCACGTCACCCTCAGGGCTCCAGTTCTCTTATCTGTAGACTGGGGAGGGTCATTTTTGCCGAGCCTGGCTGACAGGTTGTTGTGAGGCACAGATAATGCCTGTGAGATCTCTGTCTGCAAACTGAAAGCAGTGTATTTATAAATGGCATTAAAGGATCTTTTGAAGTATGATGTCATCTTTAATTTGTAGGACAGGTATTTTTAAAAACTGACATCCCATCTGAATCTCACTTGGTTCTGGGGACAGCTTTGTGAAGGAGAAAGGCTGTCATTCTTAGCTTACAGGTGAGATAATTGAGGCTTAGGTAAGTGATTGGCCAGAAAACAGGGCCTCTGTCCCCAGTGTGGTGACACCTGGCACCACATCCAAGGCACACTGGTGCTGGCCGGTTTGGTTTAGCTGGAGTTCTTATCTGATACAGGCCTGTATTTTTGACACACTGACACATTCAGACAGGGAGACCATGCCACCCTCAGCAGTTCTTTG
>NW_017736506.1:0-1357 GCF_001890085.2 Hipposideros armiger
CCTGGTCGTGATGGACGGGATGGCAGAGAGGGCCCCCGAGGCGAGAAGGGGGATCCAGGTAGGGCTGGGACCATGGGCTGTCCTGGTGGGAAGTTGTGGGCATTGGCATTGTAACCAACCCATCAACTCTACATATTCTGCTGTGGAAGCCTGGAGATGGAAACCACTTCCTTGGGGAGGCAAAATCCCCAGACATTCAGTTCACCTAAAACACCGCTTTACCAGCTCGCAAATGACTGGCTGCTCTGAGTCCCCAGGTGCCTGCCTCCATCACCCAGCTGCTCTGATTCCTCCCCTTGGGTCTTATGTTTCCTTCCATCCCAAGAATGTGTAGATGTCTGGTATTGGGGGCCCTTTAGAACCATGATCTGGCACTTAGCAGTTGCACGGTCTGGTTAAATGTGCTTGTGCAGGGTGTTAATATTTTTAATATGTAATGAAATTCTACTGCATGAAGGGTAGGAAAGGATGAAGCTCTGTGGCCCCATACTCAAGCCTGATCAAAAGGATTTGCCCTAAATACTCATCCATTACGAGGGGAAAAGCAGGAGCTCACATTTTTTTGTTCAGCCCTGTGTATGGGTGTTCATTTGAGTAATTCATTTAATCCTACTTGTAAGGAACATATTGGTCTCATTTCACAGGTAATACAATTGTGACGCAGGGAGGCTAAATGACACCCAATCTGGAGGGTGTAAAGGACGCAGAGTTCTGTGTCAGACAATCTGTGACTGATTGCCAGCTCCATCACCACAGCAAGGTCCCCTCTGAGACAAGCCACTCAGTGTTCCCAAGTCACAGTTTGCTCATCTGTTAGGACATAACATCTACCACACAGTGATGAATAATTGAGCCAACGCTTATTTTTTGTTGAGTCTTCAGGATAAAGTTGATTCTTCCTACTGTACCCGTCAGGTGATTTCTCATGAGCTTTCCAAGAGTACTGTTATTAAGGGTATTACCCAAGAAATACGACCCCACAGTGGAGGATCTGGGTCTCATTGGCAAGAAGGGATAATTTAATGAACCAGCAACAAGGATGAAGAGACCACCATGGCACTGGACTGGGGCTATAACGTGATCCATTGTCATCTTTATCTTTCTGGAATTTGCATTTTGGTTGAAGAAGGAAGGTAACTAACAACATGGAAGCTGGCAAAAATAGGGAACATGGCCAGGCTTTGTAGGATAAGGGACAAGCAAACATTTGTCTGTCTGTCATTCACAGACAGAAAGTGGCTCCCAGTGGAAATGGGCTCGGGCTTGGGAAGGTTGCCCGGAAGTGGACTCAGCAGAAGGGTGGTATTTCAGGTGCCAGCTCTCCCTTGGAGAATCCCAGCTCTCCCTTGGTTGGTGA
>NW_017736507.1:0-1345 GCF_001890085.2 Hipposideros armiger
CACCTTGGCATACTGAATATTTTAAGCTGCAGGAATTTGTGGCAAAGGCACCCTTCTCCCTGAAACAGGTCATACAATCCTCATGTGAGGGGTGTGCGCCCCCCATATCCTGGAGGAATCATGCTAGGACTTCTTCTCTGACTAGGTCTTATTTTCAGGGAAACACAGTATCATGTAATCTGCATATAATGACAATTTTACCTCATCCTTTCCAATTTGGAAGCCTTTTATTTCATTTTTTTGTCTGATTGCTGTGGCTAGAACTTCCAGAACTATGTTGAATAGAAGTGGGGAAAGTGGGCAGGATTGTCTTGCTCCTGATCATAAGGGGAAAGGTTCTAGCCTTTCCCCATTGAGTATGATGTTAGCTGTGGGCTTATCATATATGGCCTTTATTAGGTTGAGATATGATCCCACTATTCCCACTTTGCTAAGAATGTTTATCATAAATGGCTGCAAGGTTTTATTAAATGCTTTTTCTGCATCTATTGATATGATCATAAGATTTTTATTTTTCATTTTGTTAATGTAATGTATTACATTAACTGATTTGCGGATATTGAACCAACCTTGCATACCAGGAATGAATCCCACTTGATCCAGGTGTATGATCTTCTTAATGTGTTGCTGAATCCTGTTTGCTAGTATTTTATTGAGGATTTTTGCATCTATGTTCACTAGGGATATCAGCCTGTAGTTTTCTTTTCTTGTAATATCTTTGTCTGATTTTGGGATCAGAGTAATAGTGGCCTCATAAAATGTGCTTGGGAGCCTTCCCTCCATTCTGTATTTTTTGGAATGTTTGAGGAGAATAGGTATTAATTCTTTTTTGAATTTTTATAAAATTCTCCTGTGAAGCCATCTGTTCCAGGACTTTTGTTTGTTGGAAGCTTGTTGATTTAATTTCTTTGGTAGTAATCAGTCTGTTCAGAGTTTCTGTTTCTTCTTGGTTCAGACATGGAAGATTGTGTGCTTCTAGAAATTTAGCTGTTTCATCCAGATTGCCTAATTTGTTGGCATATAGCTGCTCATTGTATTTTCTTAAAATTCTCTGTATTTCTGTGGTGTCTGTTGTCACTTCTCCTCTTTCATTTCTGATTTTATTAATTTGGATCCTCTCTTTTTTTTGGTGAATGTGGCTAAGGGTTTGTCAATTTTGTTTATCTTTTCAAAAAGCAGCTCTTGGTTTCATTGATCTTTTGTGTTGTTTTTTGGTCTCCATTTCATTTATTTTTGCTCTGATCATTATTATTTCCTTCTTTGTACTCCCTTTGGGCTTGTTTTGCTGTTATTTTTCCAGTTCCCTTACGTGTAAAGACAGCCTGTTGATTTGAGATTGTTCTTG
>NW_017736508.1:0-1355 GCF_001890085.2 Hipposideros armiger
TATAGCAATATCTAGACTAGTATTTGGTCAAACAGCTAACTATGTTCTGTATTCTAGCTAAGTGGACACATAAAAGTAACCTATACATATAATAAGAATCTTTGTCTGATTGAAAATTACAAAGAGTTTTCTCTTATTATTTTTATTGAAAATGTTAAAGTTTTAGATATATGATCCATTTTGAGTTACTTTTTGCATGTGATGTGAAGTAAAGCTTGGGGTTCATTTTTACAAGATTGGGGGTATATGCATGTCCAATTTGTTGAAAAAAATATCCTTTCTCCATTAAATTACCCTGTACCTTCATCTCATATCATTTAACTATGTATGAGTGGGTCTATTTCTGACTGTCAATTCTGTTCAATTGATCTGTTTGTTCTCATGCCAATTCCATATTGTCTTGATTACTGTAACTTTGAAATAAAGTAGTGATTCTTCTAATTTCTTTTTACTCTTTTTCAGAATCGTTTTGGCTATTCTAGGTTCTGTGCTTCCCCATATAAATGATGTAATCAGCTTATGAACTTCTGGGTGGCCATGTCAGTTACCTGCCAACAATGTGCTGGGGACAAATCCAGGGCACAGATGTATTCAGAGAAGTGAAGGCCAGTCTGTTTTGTTAGCCACTAAGTGTATTACTGGCGGGGTGGAAACTCTGAGAGAGATGCTCTAGGTTCCAGATCTTGACAAATGCAGACCCTGGCTCATCACAGACTCGAATCTGCACATTGGAGAGCTACAAAAGCTGATACTGATGTGGCTCATTCTCTGTTCATTTGCATCCAATGAGAGAAAGATGTCTGATCCTAACAGCAATAGGATGTATCAAGTAGGGGAGGAGGATTCCTTTTGTACATACAGCTTTTTAAAAGCAATCTAGTAGGAGTGAAATTTCATGATTTAAATTTCAGAGACAAAATTAATGTTCTTTTATTTTTCTCAGTTTGTCCCAAAGTATATTTAAGGACAAAAGATGAATAAAAGTTACCAGCTTCATTACCTGATCATTGTTGTTCTTCTCTTCCTAACATTTCGCAACACTTCATATCCAGAGAACCAAAAAATCATAGGATGATACAAGGAAAGGATGCTCAATATAGCTTCTGTCTCTGGTGTCTATTGGTTTTGAGAAAAGAAAGAGGAAGTCCCTCTATCCACCTCACTGACTCTCCCCATTCTTCCCTGCCCCACTCCATGACCACCTAATCTGCTCATCTTTCTGTCCTTATATAATTTTGAGCATTGGAGGGTTTTTTCACAGAATTCCAAAATGGGAGTGGTTCATCAAGCTACAACTTTTAAAGGAGTTTGATCCAATCAATTACATAAAATTTTGATGGATAAAATAAAAGGAA
>NW_017736509.1:0-1355 GCF_001890085.2 Hipposideros armiger
GAACAAAACGACAGCAACTTGTCTGTTCCCCTTTCCCCAATTCCCCAGCACTGTTCCCATCCCCCCAATTCCCCAATAAAAATCTTAAAAAAAAAAATAAATAAAACAGAGGCAGCATCCTCAGCTCAATCTAATAAAACCAATCAGTAAAACCTACTCACTCTTTCTTCTTTTGCTGTATCTATAATACCTAATCCAAGTCTTTCCATATTCACCACTACAAAATTTAATCATATCTCTTCAAGTTGATAGTAAGCTTCCCAAGGACAGGAAATATCTCAATTCTTTGGATCTTTCATAGGATATACACTTAGTGTGTATTCAAGGAATAGCTATTCTCCATGTATAATCACTACTATCAAAGTGATCGCTAATGACTTTTAATGTAGAAATGCAAGTGGCATTCTGACATCCTGACTTATAAGGTCTTGGAATTTTTTAAAGGATCCTATTTTGGGTATCTCTCAGCATATGAAAAGTTCCTAAGACATATAAAGAACCTAGCATTCAAAACATATCTTTCCTCACCTTTAGCAAGGAGCTCAGAGGAAAGCGATACAGAAGTAGGAGTAAAAGGAAGAGTTTAAGTGCTCATGGGATATTTGAACACAGGGCCCTATCAACTCATAACTTTAATATCATCAGGAGAGACTGAGCCTAGGCTTCTAGTGTAATAGGCCAGGAGAATAACAACAGTGCACAAAAACACAGTGCTTTGTTATCAGACTACGTATATTAATTCCTTTAATCTTTATAAGTTTATGTTAGGTATAGGGCTATTATTAGTACTAGAGATACAGATAAGGAATTTGATACAGAATAGTTAAGCAATTTGCACAAGGTCCTACAGTTTGTAAAGTGGCAGAGCTAAGGTTCTAACACAGGCAATCTGGCTTGCATATTCTTGACTTGGAGGGGGGGTTGGTTCTTCTTCCAAATGAGGTTGAGAGTGCTATAATTTAAACAAAAAATTAGATTGAGCTATCTGTGAGCATATGTAAGTGTGGATTTTGAAGACACTTTGTGTTGTGTGTGTGTGTGTATGTGTGTGTATTTATAAAACTTTTCAGCCATAAATAAGGATGAGAGGAGGATTATTATAAAGAAACGGGAGGAAATATTTTAGAGCGATACTCATTATCCTGATTGTGATGGCAATTTCATGGGTGTATACATACATAAAAATCTATCCAACTGTACACTTTAAATATGTGCATGCATGTCAACTGTATGCCACTTACACCTCAATAAAGCTATATGCAGGGCCGGCCGAGTGGCGTGATGGTTAAGAACTCACTTGGGATGCCAGAGGGCCCCGGTTCGGATCCCACATATGAGGGCCAGTGACACTGCCC
>NW_017736510.1:0-1354 GCF_001890085.2 Hipposideros armiger
ATATTTGGCTGAGTTATTAGAAAATGATAAAGAATATATTATGTATATTATATACAATATATACACAATAATATAAAATATATATACATATTTGGCTGAGTTATTAGAAAATGATAAAGAATATATTATGTATATTATATACAATATTTACACAATAATATAAAATATATACATATATATTTGGCTGAGTTATTAGAAAATGATAAAGAATATATTATGTACATTATATACAATATATACACAATAATATAAAAAATATATATATATATATATTTGGCTGAGTTATTAGAAAATGATAGAGTAAGAAAGAAGACATATGACTCTGGGCTATTTCCAAACATAAATGCGGGCATTAATAGATAAATATCAGGCAGTTGAATAGAGTACTAAGTGTGCTCCTATATAATATATATTATATATATAACATATATGAGATAATATATTATATATATTATCTTTCATATGTATAATATATATATATATATTATATGTATATGGGTATATATATTTATTGAAAGCAACATTTCACTATTATCTAATAGCATTAATATCTGTGATAAATATGAGTATATGCACTGGATATATCATATAAAATGCCAGTGCAGAATGTGGAAGGGAACAATGAATTTTAGTGAGCCTGGGATGTGAAAATAGAAGACCCTACTAAAGGGTAAAGCAAAATAGGTCATTTACTTAGAGATAGACGGTACAGGAACTGACTCGTCTGCAACTTTCTTTATAAAAATGAATTGATTTGTTTTCAGTGTGCATCTGACAAGACCTAGATGACCACCAGGAACTTCAGTTCCCACCAAATAATTGAATCTCAGCCTTATTCGAAGCAAACAGACTATCCTCAATCTTAGTAAGTTCAATTTAGTTATTGTAGGCATTCTCTAAAATGTAGACTCTGTTCATTGTCTTACCTTTATTATAACTCTGCTGATGCTAAAACATCTTGGTAGTACAGTTTCATTAACTGACAATCTCAAAGACATCAAACTCAGTTAAGCTCAGTAAAGACCTACTTCTTAAAATTTTTGTAGTGTATGAGACACTGAAGAAGAGAGTTAAAAAAAAGAAGAAGAAAACTAGAGGGTCAAGAAATAATTCTTGAGGAATGCCTACATTTAAATGTTAGGAAGAGTAAAAGAAAAAAAGGGAAAAAAGACAAATTTGATAAGGATAAAAGAAGGAGAAAGGTATCAAACTATTATGTATTAACAGAAGTCAAGAAATAATGTAATACCACTAGAGTGGAATATACCAAATAAAATCTCATTGTAATCACTGCCTTTGGTAAATAATGAATGAGAGAGAGAGAGAGAGAGAGAGAGAGAGAGAGAGAGAGAGA
>NW_017736511.1:0-1343 GCF_001890085.2 Hipposideros armiger
TATATATATATATATATATATATATATATATACACACACACACACATTGGGTTTTTGGAAAAGTCATGATGCATGTTTGCGACAGATGGCACTAGTTCATTTTTGGAAGTACTAAAGTCATTCACATCTATGTTATTGCTATGTCATTTGACAGCTGACAGTTCTAGCTTCATTCTATAAAAAATTGAACGAGTTGGTTGAGTTTTGGAAATTTTACAACAAGTTGAAGATGGAAGACCAAACTGTACATTTTTGCCATATTTTACTGTTTTACTTCCATATAGGGAAGAAAGCACATCAAGCTTGTGAAAAGTTGCATAAAGTTTATGATGACAATGCTCTACAAGAACGTCAGTGCCAACAATGGTTCACAAAATCTTGTGCTGGTGATTTTGATCTCAACAATGCTCCTTGGTCAGAAAGGCCCATCAAGGTTGATGAGGACAAAATAAAGGCATTGATCAAGTCAAACCAACGTTACATGACACAAGAGATTGCAGAAGCATTGCACATCCATCATTCAAACATTCACGACCACCTGAAGAAGCTGGGATATGTAAGCAAGCTCAATATTTGGATTCCACATGAACTCAAAGAAGTTCATTTGACAGCACGTATAAACATCTGCAATATGCTCGTTAAACGTGAGGAAAATGATCCTTTTATGAAGCAACTGATAACTGGTGATGAGAAGTGGATTGTTTACAACAATGTGGTGCACAAATGTGATGATTTGCCTCAAATGGCATTGAAAGCAGACATTCATTAGAGGAAGGTATGCTCTCAGTGTTCTGAGATTTTAAAGATGTCGTGTTTTTCAAGCTCCTACCAAGGAACCAAACAATCAATTCGAATGTGTACTGTCATCAACTGGACAGTTTGAGTGAATCCATCATCCAGAAACGTCCAGAGCTTGTTAATTGTAAAGATGTTGTGTTCCATTGCGACAACACGAGACCACACATAAGTTTGATCACCTGTCAAAAATTATTGGAGCTTGGATGGGATGTATTGCTACACCCACCACACTCGCCTGACCTTGCGCGGTCAGACTTCCACTTGTTTTGCTCTCTTCAAAACTTCTTTTGTGACATAACATGCAATTCAGATGAGGCTGTAAATCAGGCTGAAAAACCTTATTCAGTTTTTTGCAAATAAAGACAGGTCCTTCTATGAACGAAGAATTATGAAGCTCACTTGAAAGATGGCAAAAGTTATCGAACAAAATGGGCAATATATCATTAATTGATCTTTGTTCTTTGTAGAAATAAATGACCTTCGAAAAACATAGACAAAATACATTATGACTTTTCCAACAACCATATATATATATATATATATAT
>NW_017736512.1:0-1335 GCF_001890085.2 Hipposideros armiger
GCTAGAACTTCCAGAACTATGTTGAATAAAAGTGGAGAAAGTGGACAGCCTTGTCTTGTTCCTGATCTTAAGGGGAATGGTTTTAGCTTTTCCCCATTGAGTATAATGTTAGCTGTGGGTTTATCATATATGGCCTTTATTATGTTGAGATATGATCCCCCTATTCCCACTCTGCTAAGAGCTTTTATCATAAATGGCTGCTGTATTTTGTCAAATGCTTTTTTGCATCTATTGATATGACCATATGATTTTATTTTTCTTTTTGTTGATGTGGTGTATCACATTAATTGATTTGCAGGTGTTGAACCAACCTTGCATACTAGGGATGAAACCCACTTGATCATGATGTATGGTCTTCTTAATATATGGCTGAATTCTGTTCGCTAAAATTTTGTTGAGGATTTTTGCATCGATGTTCATCAGGGATATTGGCCTGTAGTTTTCCTTTTTTGTACTGCCTTTGTCTGATTTTGGAATCAGGGTAACAGTGGTCTCATAGAAAGAGTTTGGGAGCCTTTCCTCCTTCTGGATTTTTTGGCATAGTTTGAGAAGAATAGGTGATAATTCTTTTTTGAATGTTTGGTAAAATCCACTTGTGAAGCCATCTGGTCCAGGACTTTTGTTTGTTGGGAACTTGTTGATTACTGATTCAATTTCCTTGGTAGTAAAAAGTCTATTCAGGTTTTCTGTTTCTTCTTGAGTTAACTTTGGAAGGTTGTATGCTTCTAGAAAATTATCCATTTCTTCCAGATTGTCAAATTTGTTGGCATATAGTTGTTAATAGTAATTTCTTAAATTTTTTCGTATTTCTGTGGAGTCTGTTGTCACTTCGCCTGTTTCATTCCTGATTTTTTTTTTTTAGAGGACTAATTTGAGTCCTCTCTCTTTTTTATTGATGAGTCTGGCTAGAGGTTTGTCAATTTTGTTTATCTTCTCAAAAAACCAGCTCTTGGTTTTGTTGATCTTTTGTATTGTTTTTTTGGTCTCTATTTCATTTATTTCTGCTCTGGTCTTTATTATCTCCTTCCTTGTACTCCCTTTGGGCTTATTTTGCTGATCATTTTCCAGTTCCCAGAGGTGTAAGGATAACCTATTGATTTGAGATTTTTCTTGCTTCTTTAGGTAGGCCTGCACTGCTCTGAACTTCCCTAATAAGACTGCTTTTGCTGCATCCCAGAGATTTTGGTTTGTTGTGTTTTCATTTTCATTTGTCTTAAGATAGCTTTTGATTTCTTCCTTGATCTCAGTTTTGACCCACTTGCTATTTAGTAGCATGTTATTCAGCCTCCATGTATCTGTGTGCTTTCCAGATTTCTTCTTGTAATTGATTTCTAG
>NW_017731895.1:0-26574 GCF_001890085.2 Hipposideros armiger
TATGTGGGTCTTGATTGCTTCATCTTAAATAATAGGAATAATAACCCCCTTCGAAACTATCTCAATGAAGTACTAGAAGGTATAAATGAAGTAATGCATTTGAAGGTCATTTTGACCCCTAAAGTTCAATCCTAATATAAGGTATTATAAGTTAAACATTGTAACCTGGCTAGAACGTGAATAAGTACTGAAGTCAGAGAAGAGGAGGAGGGGCATTCTGAATAAAGGCAAAATATAAATTCACTCGAGTGAGAAAAATCGCAGTGGAAGGATCTCTTGCTTTGACAGTTTAGTAGGAAAAGTAGAGACTTGCCTGAGAGAACAAATTTCTGCGGGCAATTCCCAAATTTTCAATAATTATTGGAGAGGAATGGACACTAAAAAAACATCTGGATTTTTTTCTTCCAAATTTAAAGTAGAAAGTGGATTCAAGATTCTTTTCTGACTCAATAATGTTAGAGTTCCTATGTTTATATTTATGTAAAAATATATTTAAATACCAATTGCCTAATGACAATAATACTGAATGTTTCATAGACTTCTCAAAATTTAAGGTCTGAAATGGAACACTTCATTTTCTTTTTATTCAGCCAAGTTTGCTGTTCGTAAATACGCACACAGATAGCTTATTAACCACCCAGAAAGTTCACTTCAAGTTTTCAAGCTACATAATATCCAAAATTACTGCCTGAATATAGATTAGATGTGGGCTTGCTGCACAGAGAGCTAAAAGTGTTGTAAACCATAATCTCCATTGATTATGAAAGTTGAGATTATCCCATGTATGACTTATTCCATCTCACCCCCACTCACAGTACATGCTACTTCTCTTTCCATCCCATTTTTAAGAGCTTCCATTTCCTTTAAAACACATTCCTTCTACTGTACTTACACCCCATTCTTTAAATAGCTACAGCTCCATCCATTTAGTTGCTCAGGCAAAATCTTAGGACTTCTTTCATTTCTTCTTTGTTTCAACAACATTTCTTCCTTCTTAAAGAAATTCTGAATATAACCACTTCGCTCTATTCTTACCTACTATAAAAGCCTTAGCCCAAGCTACAAAATCTTTCACCTCGACTGTTGTGACATCTTCCATAGAAGCCTGCACCTTTCTACTATGGGTCTTCTTCATTCCATTCTTCACAAAGCAGAATTACATACATTTAAAAATTGCTTTTAGGGGCTGGCCGAGTGGCGCGATGGTTAAGAACTCGCTTGGGATGCCAGAGGGCCCCGGTTCGGATCCCACATATGGGCCAGTGACACTGCCCTCCACAGCTAAGATGCTGAACAACAGCTCAACCTGGAGCTGGGCTGCTGTGAGTCGCCGGCGACGGCGTAGGCTGCAGCCCCTGCTGCAGTGGGTTGCCATGGGCTACCGTGTGTAGCCAGCAGCCAGCGTGAGCAGCCAGCAGCCAGCGTGAGCGGCCGTCCAGAAGCTGGCGACTGATCTGCCTCATCTGGGAAGAGCACAATGATGGTGCCAACTTGGGCCAGTGAAGCAACGTCCTCCACAACTAGACTGAAGAACAAAACGACAGCAACTTGTCTGTTCCCCTCCCCCCAATTCCCCAGTGCTGTTCCCATCCCCCCAATTCCCCAATAAAAATCTTTTAAAAAATTGCTTTTAGTAAATATTGAGCAAATAAAAGAATCAGAAACATATGTAAATTACAAAGAATTGTGCAGTAACTGTCCCCTATGTACCTACTACCCAGGTTTAGAATAAGAACATTGCCTCTGCAGTTTATATTCTGATCCCATACCTTTTCTTCCTGCCTCTGACGTAGCCCACAACCCTGATTTTTGTGTTTATTGTTGTCTCTCATATATTTATAGGCTTGTTACATGTTTATAGCCCTAAACAATGCATTGTTTAGTTTACACGTTTTTCTACTTTCTAGACATAGAATCATCACACACTTTACATTCTTATACAATTTCCATTTTTCACCCCCATGACAGTTATCCATGCTGTCGTGTGTAAATCATTAATTTTCACTGCAGCAAAATACCCATATGTGGAATGAATATAACATAATACATTTATTCATCCTACTGTTGAATGGATGTTTGGTTTATCAATATTTTTTTTCCATTTTCTTTTTTTCTTCCTTTCTTATTAGTTTCTGGTATACAAAGCAACATAATTATTAGACATTTATACCCTTCACAAATGATAAACCCCAAGTTTATTACCCCCTCAGACACCACATATAGCTGTTACAGTACCACTGACTATATTTCTTATTCTGTGTTTTACATTCCATGATCATCCACTTACATCACTGAAAGTTCGAGAACTTAATTGTCCGACCTTATGTGTGTGTGTGTGTATGTGTGTGTGTATACATACAGAGGGTGCCAAAAAATGTATACACATTTTAAGAAAGGAAAACTGTAATACTCAATATATACCAATAATAAAAAATGAATACAAGTCATGTTTGATTTCTGCAGTTACTAGAGGCGCTCAAAGTGGTTACCATCAGCATCCAGACACTTCTGATTACAGCCAACTACTGCTTGACCAACATTGACCAAAGTGTCCTCTTGTATACATTTTTCTGGACCCCTGATATATCTATATCTATATCTATATCTATATCTATATCTATATCTATATCTATCTATCTATATGCACACACACACATATATATATATATACACATATATATGTATATATATGTGTGTGCATATATATATATATATATAATTTGTATTTGACATTCAATATTATTCTACTTTTGCTTCAGGTGTATAGTGCAGTGGTCAGGCATCTGATCACTTCACAATCTATGAAGTGATGCCAAAATAAGTCCAGTGCCCATCTTGCACCCTACATAATATTTACACATTATTGATTATATACCCAAACTGTATTTCATACCCCCATAACTATATTGTGACTACTAATTTGTACTTTCTAATCTCTTCACATTCCCCCCAATCTCCACCCCTCCCATCTAGCAACCATCAGTTTTTCTTTGTATCCCTGAATCTATTTCTGTTTTGTTTGCTCATTTATTCTGTTCTCTATATCCCACATGTAAGTGAGATTATATGGTATTTGTCTTTTTCAGTCTGACTTATTTCACTTAGCATAATATTCTCTAGGTCCATTTATGTTGTTGCAAATGGTAAGATTTCTATGTTTTTTACAGCAGAGTAATGCTCCATTGTATAAATGCACCACAATTTCTTTATCCAGTCATCTATTGATGGGCATTTTGGTTGTTTCCATATCTTGGCTATTGTGAATAGTGCTGCAAAAAACATAGGGGTGCATATATTTTTCAAATTAGTGTTTAGGATTTCTTTGGATAAACAGCCAGTTCGTTTTCTATTTTAAATAGCCCTACTTCCACATCTGTGTAAGAGGTTTTTTTATTTTTATTTGTTTTAATTAATTAATTGATTTTTTAGAGCAGATTTTTTTTAACTGTGCCATGGAACTTTTTGAAGCCTACTGGGTTTCTATTCAGAATAAGTTTTTAAATGCACAAAATAGAATTGTAGGATTATAAAAGAAATCAATTCTATTGAAACACAGTTATAAAAACATTAATGAATTTGTTATATGGTCATACCTCGTTTTATTGTTCTTCACTTTATTTTGCTTCACAGATGTTGCATTGTGTACAAATTGAAAGCAAGACACTCTACAAGCAAAATGATTACAACTCACTTTATTTCAATACTCACTTTATTGTGGTGGTCTGGAACTAAACCCACAATATCACCTAGGCAAGCCTGTATAGCATTAAATGTCTTTATTAATGCATTAAATAAAAATATCTTGAGGTAGTTCTAATTATCTGCCAGTTTTGAAGTTGTGATGAGTATAAAACATATTTATACCCAGTTATCTAACATAGATGCAATTTGATATTAAAATATACCTGTTTTTTTCCTTTTTTTTCTTTTTGGTGACAAAGTCATGGATACTTCTCATACTACTGTGATTTGTTGTATACATTTATAAAAAGAAGGAATTGCTAAATTTTATTTAAGGATAACTGGAAATAAAAGAGTAATTTTTCCCATCCAAGTTTACATGATCCTTTACTTTTTTATCCATGGATCTCAGCATAGGAAAGTTTTATTATAGGGTATATTCTTTGGACAAGAATAGTTTTATTGTAGGTTATGGGCATCTTAAATGAGTTTTCCATGTTGTTGCACCAATTTATATACCTACCAGCATTGTTTCAGTTCCGATTGATCTATACTTTTGTCGGCATTGGTAAGAACAGATTTCTTAATTTTGCTAATCTCGGTAGTATGAACTATTTCATTATATGTATTTATATTTAGCAATCTTCTGCTTACTACTGAGATTGAGTATATTTTCATGTAATTATTGGTCATTTGGGTTTCTTTCTGCATAAAAGCCTGTTAAACTTTGTTACATATTTTTTCAACTAGCTTCATCTTTTTCTTTATTCAAAGGAGTTCTTTATAGATACTTTGGATGCAATCTTTGTTGGTTATAAATGTTGTAAATACCCTGTTGTATTTTCTGCCTTGTCTTTTTTTCCCTCTATGCATTGTATTTTGAACAGATGTCCTTAATTTTAATGTGACTGAATTAACTTTTTATTTATTCATGAGCAAATTTTCCATGTTTCAAAAATCTTTACTTTCCACATAAGCCCCCCCCCAATTCTTCTCTATTGTTTTAAAATGTCTTGTACTTTAGAATTATGAATATTTTATAGTGTAAAACTCATTTTGGTACATCATGCATCATAGAGTTCCAATTCATGTTTTTCACATGTTTAGTCAATATTTCCAACAATTGTTTTCTTGAAATCTGATTTTCTTTCACACTGATCTTAATGGCATTTTCATAAAATATTTCCATTAATTGGTAGATTTGTTTCTAAGATCTCTGTTGTATTATTTTGGCTAACTTATCTATGCCTGCAGAACACCACAAAGTCTTATTGTATCTTTTTAAAACTAAATTAATTGGAGTGATACCGATTATTAAAATTATAAAAGCTTTGGGCCGGCCAAGTGGCACGATGGTTAAGAACTGGCTTGGGATGCCAGAGGGCCCCGGTTCGGATCCCACATATGAGGGCCAGTGACACTGCCCTCTACAGCTAAGAGGCTGAACAACAGCTCAACTTGGAGCTGGGCTGCCATGAGTCACTGGCGGCGGCGTAGGCTGCAGCCCCTGTGGCAGTGGGTTGCCATGGGCTACCGTGTGTAGCCAGCAGCCAGGGTGAGCAGCCAGCAGCCGCAGTGAGTGGCCATCCAGAAGCCGGTGACTGATCTGCCTCACCCGGGAAGAGCGCAATGATGGTGCCAACTTGGGCCAGTGAAGCAATGTCCTCCACAACTAGACTGAAGAACAAAATGACAGCAACTTGTCTGTTCCCCTTCCCCCAGTTCCCCAGCACTGTTCCCACCCCCCCAATTCCCCAATAAAATTCTTAAAAGAAATTATCAAAGCTTCAACTGTACAGTTCTATATACATCATCTATGTATTGCACTGTGTGTTCACCACCAAAAGTCAGTTCTTCTTTCATCAAAATATATTCAATCCTTTTTCCCCTTTTCTATCACTGCCTCTCGCTCCTTACACTCTGGTAGCCACCAAACTATTGTCTGTGTCTATGAGATTTTGTTTCTTTATTTGTTTCTTTATGGATAATTGTTTTCAGATATTTTCGGTAGATACCCAGAAGAGGGATAGGTGGGTTATATGATAATTCTATTCTTATTGTTTTGAAGAACCTCCATACTGTTTCCCATAGTTGTTGTAGCAATCTACATTCCCACCAACAATGTATGAGGATTCTTTTTTCTCCACAACCTCTCTAACACATTTTATTACTTGTCCTCTTGATAAGAGCCATTCTAACGTGTGTGAGGTAATATCTCATTGTGGATTTGATTGTCATGAACGATTTTTCATATATCTGTTAGCCATTTGTATGTCTTCTGGGGTGAAGTGTTTGCTTGGGTCCTCTGCATATATATTAATTGGATATATTTTTAGTTGTACAGTTCTTTTTCAATAAAAATTTATTGGGGTGATACTGGTTAGTAAAATTGCATAGGTTTCAAGTGTACAATTCTGTAATACATCGTCTGTATATCACATAGTGTGTTCACCACCCAGAGTCAGTTCTCCTTCCATCACCATATATTTGATCACATTTACCTTCTTCTACCACTCCACTACCACCTTTCCCTCTGGTAACCAGTAAACTATTGTGTCTATGAGTTTTTGTTTTGTTATTTGTTTGTCTTGTTCCTTTGGTGCTTTTAGTTTTACATTCCACATATCAGTGAAATCATATAATTCTCAACTTTTTCTGTCCGACTTATTTCCCTTAGCATAATAATCTCAAGGTCCACCCACATTGTCACAAATGGAAATATTTCACCCTTTTTTATGGCAGAGTAGTATTCCATTGTGTATATATACCAAATCTTCTTTGTTCAATCATCTATCGAAGGACACTTTGGTTGTTTCCATGTCTTGGCCATGGTAAATAAAGCTGCAATGAACATCAGAGCATATATATCTTGACAGATAAATGTTTTCAGAGTGTTTGGGGTACATAATCGGTAGTGTGTGTATGTGTGTGTGTGTGTGTGTGTATGTGTGTTATCTTTTCCAGGTTTTTGTATCAGGGTAATGTTGGCCTCATAAAATGAGTTAGGAAGTATTGTCTCTTATTAAATTTTTTAGAAGAGTTTAGACAAAACGGGTATTAAATCCTCTTTGAATATTTGGTAGAATTCACTAGTGAAGCCATCTTGTCCTCAACATTTGCTTTGGGAAGGTTTTGGATGATTGTTTTAAAATCCTTGCTATTGAACAGTCTGTTTGAAATTTCCCATTCTTAGTGATTCAATCTAGGAAAGCTATATGTTTCTTAAAATTTGTCCATTTCTTCTAGGTCATTGGATTTGATGGCATGTAGTCCTTCATATTATTCTCATATGATCTTTTGTATTACTGTGGTATCCATGGTAACTTCTCAGTGATTTCTGATTTTGCTTATTTATGTCTTTTCTGTTTTTTCCTTAGTGAGTCTAGCCAAGGCTTTGTCAATTTTGTTAATCTTTTCAGAGAACCAGCTGTTTGTTGCATTAGTTTTTTTTTTTCTGTTGTCTTTTTGTTCTCTATTTCATTTATTTCTGATCTATTTTTTATTATTTCCCACCTTCTGCTGTCTTTAGGTTTCATTTGTTCTTCTTTTTCTAGTTTTCTCAGATGTAATGTTAGGTTGCTTATTTGTGGTTTTTCTTCTTTCTTGAGATAGATGTGTAATGATAAAATTTTTCTCTTTATATTGCTTTCACTGCATACCAATAATTGTGATAAGATGTATTTTCGTTCTCATTTTGTTCTAGGTATCTTTTGATAGTCCCTTTTTTCTTCTTTTACCCAGTCGTTCTCTAATAGTGTGTTGTTTAATCTGCACATATTTGTGAATTTTCCTCCTTTCTTTTCACAGTTGATATCCAGTTTCAAAGCCTTGTGGTTGGAGAATATGCTTGGTCTTGTTTCAATCATCTTAAATTGCTGAGGCTAGTTTTGTGTCCCAACATATGATCTATCCTTGAGAATGGTCCATGTACACTAGAAAAGAATGTATAATCTAGTGTTCTAGAGTTTGAAGTGCTCTGTAAATGTCAGTTATGTCCATTTAGTCTAATGTGTCATTTAATGCTGATATTTCCTTATACTGATTTTCTGTTTGATGATTTGTCCATAGCTGTCAATGACATATTTAGTTCTCCTAATATAATTGTGTTTTGGTCATTTTCTCCCTTTAGATCTGTTAGTAGTTGCTTTGTATATTTTGGTGCTCCCTGATTGGGAGCATATATATTGATAGAAGTTACATCTTCTTGTTGTATCTTTATCATCATGCAATTTCCATCTTTGTCTCTTGTTACCATTTTTACCCTGAAGTCTGTTTCATCAGATAGAAGTATGGCTACACCCACTTTTCTCTAGATTCCATTTGCTGGAAATATCGTTTTCCACACATTCACTTTGTTTCTATGTTTTTCCTTGCAGCTGAGATGTTTCCCTGGAGGCAGCATGTGGTTGGGTTTTGTGTTTCGATCCAATCTGCTACTGTGTGCCTTTTACTGGTGAGTTCAGTGTGTTTATATGTAGTGCAATTATTGATATATAGCCATTTTATCTTTTGTTTTCTGGTAGCTTAGTGTCCTCATTGTTTCTTTGCTTTTTGTTTCTCTCTGTTATTTCAGTTTGGTGGTAATCTATGATTTTCTCCCTGTATTTCCTCTTTATTATGTTATGTGTCTCAGCTCTGGATATTTTTTTGAGTGGTTACCATTAAGTTTATGTAAAACAAAGCTTCATACATAAAGTAATCCTTTTACTTCAGCATGCTTCTTGTCTCCATTCCCTTTGCAAATTCAGACCTTTACTCTCTCCCTATTTATGTTTTTGTTGTTAAAAATTATTCCGATTTACACTTTGTGTTGATTTTTGAGTTGCAGTAGCAAGTTGTCTATTTCTTCTGTTTTTCTTTTTTTATATTTTTTATGTTCTTTACCCTGTATGTTATGTTTAAGTGTATAGCACCTTATTTTGTGTAGGGGTTGCCATTTCCTGCTTCTGTCTGTCTGTTAGTAATCTTGCTCATGGTTGTGTATTTTTTTGACTTTTTGTGTCAGTTCAAGTAACCTCCTTCATTATTTCTTGTAATGCAGGCCATGTTTTGGAAAATTCTTTCAGCTTCTGTATATCTGAAAATGTTTTATTCCTCCTTCATATCTAAAGGCTATCTTTGCTGGGTATATTATCCTTGACTGGTAATTTCCTTTTTTCAGTAGTTTGAATATTTGATTCCAGTTCCACATGGTTTGTAGATTTTCTGCTGAAAAATCTGATGTTAATCTAATGGGCTTTCCTTTATAGGTTTCTTCATCTTTTCCATGTCTGCCTTGAAAATTCTTTCATTGTCATTAATTTTTGACAGCTTCAATATAATGTGCCCTGGAGGAGGCCTTTTGTGATTGTGGTAATTAAATGTTTTGTTTGCTTCTTGAATTCAATGATCCAGTTCTTTCCATAGGTTTCGGAAGTTCTTGTTGACTTTTTTCTTAATTGTTTGAATAGATATTCTGTTCCCTTCTCCCTTTTTTCTCCTTCATGTATACCCTTTATTCTTATATTGCTCTTTCTGATGGAGTTAGATAGTTCTTGTAGAGTTATTTCAAAAAATATGGAACACTTCACGAATTTGCCTGTCATCCTTGTGCAAAGATCGTGCTAATCTTCTCTGTCTCATTCCAATTTTAGTGTATGTCATGCTGAAGTGAGCTCTATTGAATCCTTATGATAATAATAAAAAATTTTTGAATATTTTCATTATTTGCAATATCTTATTCTTAGCCTTTTGATTATGCACATACATTTCGAATTAGCTTGTCAATATCAGCACCCAAACAATATCAACAACACTAACAACAAAAAAACTTCTGAGTCATAGATTATTATTGCATTCAATCTATAGACCAATTTGCAGAGAATCAACATCTTTAAAATATTGAGACTTCTAATTTAGAACAAAGAATATCTCTTCTTTTATTTGGGCCTTTATTAATGTTTTATAATAAAGTTGTATTCTTTTCTCCATAAGATTTTTCACCTCTTTTGTAAGATTTGTCACCTCTTTTGTAAGATTTGTCTCTTGATACTTTATATTTTTGTTACTATTTACTGTATTTTTTATGTATATTCTGTTTCATGATAGTATATAGGAATTTAACTTTTTATATACTGATTTTTAATATATCAGACTTGCTCAATCTTTGTGAATTTTAATGAATTTTAGTGTTTTTTATTTTTAAAGTAAATCATAATATTGTCTGAGAAAAATTACAGTTTATTTTATTCTCTTGCAGTTTTTGAATCTTTTATTGGGAGTGGAGTCTATCTATTCTATACTAGCTGAGACCTCCTGTAAAATGTTAAATAGAAGTGGTAATACTGAAGACTACTGTCTTGTTCCTTATCTCAGAGAAAGATTTCCCAGTGTTGAATCATCAGATATGTTTGCTATAGCTTTTTATTAGATACTCTTTATCAGATAAACATTTTCTATATATATTATTAGTTTCCAAAGAGTTGTTTTTATTGTGTTTTTTTAGCCAATAGATACTTGATTTAATTAAATCCATTTCCCCATCTATTGAGCTGGTCCTATAATTTTTCTTCTTTAGCAAGTTAAGGTGGCAACTCATACTAAATGATGTGATTGATAGCATTGATATCTCCAATTAATGTTTTTCCTGTATCCCTATACTTTGTCTTCTATTTTTATTGTCCCAAATCACTCTGCTTCTGGATTGGCTTTGTGACTTTTCTCAGTACATGTAGCCCAAGTGAGAGTGTGAGAGTTCCAAACCTAAGGCTCAATAGGCTTTGTGTGCGTCCACTTGCTTTCTTGCATTATTGGTCTTCCTCACTCTTGAACCTCAGCCTCCACCATGAGAACAAGCCCAAGCTATTCTGCAGAAGAATGAAGGACCTCATGGAGCAGAGACAAACCATCCCAGCTGAGACCATTGTATACCATGTAACCTCTGATAGATCTGCCAGGCACAGGTGCCTGAGAAATTCTAGCTGATATCAGTCAAAATTGATTCAGATGGGGCAAACCAACTAGTGGACCTGTAGACTTAAGAGCAGTGAATAGTAAACATTTGCTGTTTTAAGCCTCTAAATTTTAGGGTGGATTTTTGTACAGCAAAAGTTAACTTAAAGACATACTAGGTGAAATTCAACTTGGTCTTGGGGTCTTAATTTTTTATTCATAGATACCTTTATTTGCTAATTTTTTAGGGTTTCAATATCTATGTTTGTGAATTACATTGACCAGTAATTTTTTCCTAATGTCCTTTTAAACTTTTGTTATAAGGTTGTACTAGACACTTGAAAAGATTTAAGGGTATATAAGTAATGGCAAGTCAGTGTATTTTACAGCCCACTGCTCATCCAAATTCATTAAACTGACACAGTAAAAGTTTCTGGGTTCTTCATATCACATTTATTTGGGTATTCATTCAACAACCATGTGTTGATCCAGCATCCAAGACTTCTCCCATGGCATGGCTCTGGGATCTTCAAAACATGGCTAGGTAGTGTGGGGAAGAATACGTAGAGGGTATGAAGAACACAAGTACATACACTCCTAACTGACTTGGAACAAAGGTGACACATAATTTCATCTTGTAATCCATTTGTGAGAACTAGTCACATAGCCCCACCTACATCCAAACTGGTGGGAAAATGTAATTTCCTACTGCTTATGAAAAGGAAATGATTTTGGTGAGTAGCTGGAACGTTATCTAGGAAAATTTATTTGTGAGGCTGCAATTAAATGTTTCATGAGTGTTTATTAGAACTTGCCAATCAAAGATTTTGGATTGGGAATATTTTATAAGAATATTTTAAACAATTGGTTCATTTTCTTATTCTTATCAGATATTTTTGTTATTTCTTATTTTGTCACTATTGGCAAATTACATATGCTAGGAACTTTTATATTTCCTCAATTTTTAAAATTTATTTGCATGAAGTTTAGAAGAGCTTCATTTTATCCTTATAATATCAACAACATTTATGTTTATGTCCTCCTTCTCATTTTTAACCTTATTTATAGGTTTCTTTTGTCTTTTTTTCCTTTATCCAACTTATCAGACATTTATCAATTTTATTCAGTTTTTTCAAATAAAATTTAGAAAGCATGTTACAATTTTGTCTTGAAGTGAATATTTTATCATTATGTAATGATCTTTTTTAACTCCATAAAATTTTTGCATAAAAATTAATTTTGCTTGATAGAGGCATCCCAACTTTCTTTCATTTGCTTAATATATAATTTTTCATTCCTTTACTTTTAAGCTTTCTGTACTCTTATTTTTGCAATGTATATTTGTAGACAATATATAGCAGGCTATTGTTTTGCTTTATTATACTTTTCTCCACTCTTTTTTTAACTTATTGTGATTACTAATATGATATTCCTATCACCTTTTTTATGCTTACCATTTGTCTCCTCTTTCTATATATTTCTTCTCTTTATTCTGCCTTATTTTTTTATTTTTTTAAATTAGTTTTCCTTTGTCATATTTTGGGATATATTCACTCTGTTTCCTTTCCTTTAGTGATCACATTACAAATTTTAACATGTATAAAAAATTTATCAAAGCTTAAGTTTAATGAATGTTTATATCCTCTTCTGAAATAACAAGGATTTCATAGTATTTGCTGCCAATCACATTATCACTTAACATATATGCTTTTATTATAATATACTATGGTTCTATTTTCTTTTTTAAGCTCACAAGACATTGTTTTTATTGTTTATTATAGATTGTGATCTTGTTACTCTAGCATCACAAAGTTGAATTTCCATAACCTTTTTTTTTATTATGGGCTAGTGCTAGTGCCCTGTCTGACCAATATGTGGTAAAAGTAACATTCTGCGACAAATCAAGTTAGTTTCTTTGAAAATGTCTGGAGCTTTTCCTTCGGTTTCTTGGAACACTCCTTCTCTTGCTAATCCCTCTTAGGATACTTCCTCTCAGAATTCAGTTGCCATGTTGTGAAAAGTCCATGACATGTGGAGAAGTTACATGCATTCTCTGAAAGACAGCCTTAGATGAGCCCAGCCTTAGATGCCAGTTTTGGCAACAGATATGTGAGCAAAGAAGACTCCAGTTGATTTTAGTCCTTAATTGTTCAAGATACCCTAGCCATTCAAGTTATCTCAGAAGAGAGATAAGCCATCCCTGTAGTATCCTGTTTGAATTCTTATGCCACAGAATTCATGAACATAATGAAATTGTCGCTACTTTTTTTCATCATGTTTGGGGGGGGTATTTTTATGTATAAATTATAACCAAAATATCTTTAGATTTATTTACATATTCAAGAATTTCTTTGTTATTCTATCAATTTACTTCTCTAACCTATTATTCTACAGTATGGTTGGCAGAATTTTCTTTAGTTAGATTCAGTCAATATCAAATGTTCTCAATTTTTGATGTTCTGAACAATATATTTATTTCACATTTCTTTATCAAAATATATTTTTTGCCAGTTATAGAATCCTAAGTTACCATGTGCCTTTTTTTAGCTTACTGAATTTATCCTTTGTAACTTGGCTTTTTTTTCTACTCTTGAGAAGTAAAAGGTATATTTTTGTTTATATCTCTTATTCTCTATTTTTTGTACTGCCAATCTAGATAATCTCTGGGGGGGTCTATCTTCCAGTATATTAACTCTCTTCTGCTGAATCAAATGTGATATGTATCATGTCTATTGAGTCATTATTGTATATCACTATATTTAACTATATTTTATTTTTATTTTTCCGTATTGCTTGACTAATTTCTGTAGTCTTCAAGTCAATTATCATTTTCAAAATTTAACAAAATTTCATTAAAAATAGCAAACATACAACACACAAATTGAGCCTGAAAATTCTAATATCTGAAGACACTGCAAGTCTGATTTTCTGTCTGTAGTTTCTGCTATTTCTCATAGTGTCTTGTTCCTGTGTGTGTGAATGTGTGTGTGTTTATATGTTTTATGATATTAGTCTTTTTTCTTTAGAAATGCATCCACTGTCATTCCTTGGGGCATGTGTGAACAATAATTGCTCCAGAATATATGTATGTTGCTTCTGATGGAGTTATGCTTTTGTGAGCACTTCTAGTTTTAGGAATGAATTGTTTTTGGACCAGCCAGTTAATGCAAATTATTGATAAAGACCCACATTTGGGCAGCTCATTGTTATGAATTCTAAGAGAATTTATTTCCTTCTTCGTTCTTCTAGTATACACTTCAATGCACTTTTCCTTGAAGATCATTGAGTAACCTTGTTTATTTCTTTGTTTGTTTGTTTGTTTATATTTATTTATTTATTTTCAATCTTACTTGTCTCCCTTTTACACTGGATTATTTTTGCTGACTCTTTTATACATTATCTTCAACCTGCTGTTAAGCCTCTCTAGTAAAATTTTATTTCAGGTATTATATTTGTAGGTTTTAGATTTTCCATGTGATCATTTTTAATAGTTTCTATTTTTGGATGATATTTCTGTATTTTATAAATTATGAGCATATTTTTATTTGTGTCCTTAAATACAGTTATAATAGCTGTTTAAAAATCTGTATATGATCATTTAAATTTCTGGTTGTCTTGGTGTTAGTATTGTTTGATTACATTTTGTTTTAAATATGGGTCAGGTTTTCTTATTTTTTTCATATAGTTAGTAATTTTTTGTTGTATCCTGTACTTTATGATTGATGCATTATAGACACCTTGGATTCTATTTTCTTTCTTCTGAAGGGTACCAATTTTTTTTCTGTAGGTAACTTGGTGATTTGTCTCAACTCAAACCCCAAACTCAGAAAGATTCATTCAGTTTTTGTAGCTTTTGCTTGGCTGCTTGAACTCTGTTCTGTGCACACATGGTTCAAAAGTCAGCCAGAGATTTCGGTTGCCCTTGTACACAGAATTGCAGCTTCCAGTTTATGGTTTTCTTGCCTTACTTTCCAGCTGCTGTGATAGCCCGAAACTTTGTTCTCTGGTTATTCAAGACAATAAATTGTCAGCTTTCTATCTGCATTTTGGTCTCTCAGTACTACGATTAGGCTCTTTTTTCAGGCTGAAAGCCATACAAAATGGGAAGCTCACTTATTAGTATTTCCTCCATCCAGCTATCAATTTTCTCTATAAGTTTCCTTCTTTATTAGCTTGCCAATGTCTTCAAGTATTTAGGGTTTTTAAAAATATATTTTTCAAAGTTTATAATATTTTTTAATTTTCAGAATGATTAGTCCAATATTCTATCTACAATAGCTAGCCATTCCCAGACGTACAATTGCTTGGTTAAATTTTAATGTGCTTTAGCTATGTGTTTCTAAACCTATCAGAATTGCTTTATAATTTGGGGTTAAATTGTTGTGGGGGGGGGCTGTACATTATTCTCTATAACTTGATTAGGCCCTGGGATTCATGACCTGTCTCTTAAACCACATGAAGCTATGAACACCGTAGTTAAAATTCATCATGTTTGGAAGAAACCCTTCATATACAATTGAGGTCTGGGAATTATGTTCATGAACTTGCCACAAGATGCTTACATTGGCAGCACTGTACAAACAACTCAGTAAGGTTTCATAATCTTGGTATATCAGTGTCTCACAGCTGTGTTCATGTCAATGTGTGGGGGTGTTTTGCTGAGTGTCATTCATTATTATTATTGTGTTTTTGTGTGCCATCAAATAAATGTCTAAGCTTGAATTAGAGCAGTAAGCAAACATTAAATTTCTTGAAAAACATGGCCAGAGTGGAAGTGAAATCAGGGACAAGTTAGTTTAAATTTATGGGGATAATGCCATGAATAAAACAGCAGTGTACAAATGGATTAAACGTTTTCTGAAGGGAGAGAGCTCATCACTGATGAAGAGAGGTCAGGGCAGCCATTAACGAGCAGAACTGATGAAAAAATTGCAAAAATTCATCAAATTGTGCATCAGAAATCATCAACTGACTGTGAGAAGCATAGCAGACCAAGTAAACATCCATAGAAAAACAGTTAAAAAAATCTTAACTGAAAATATTGGCATTAGAAAATTTGTGCAAAAATGGTCCCGATGGAGCTCACTGATAAGCAAAAGCAAAGGAGAGTTGAAGTTTGCCAAGACTTTTTGGAGAGGTGAGACAATGTTTTGGACCATGTTATCACTTGTCATGAAACATGGGTGTACCAATATGACCCTGAAACAAAGCATCAAAGTGCACAATGGAAGTCATCCAATTCTCCACTGCCAAAAAAGTTCCATTGGTGCAAATCAAGAGTCAAAACAATGTTGCTAAATATTTTTGGTATCAGAGGGATTATACATTATGAATTTGTGCTAAGTGGACAGTTAATCAAGTTTTGTATTTGGAAGTGCTGAAAAGGCTGTGTGAAAAAGTTAGACAACATGAACTTTTCTCCAACAATTCATGGCTCTTGTATCAGGACAATGTGCAGCTCACACGGCACTGTCTGTGAGGCAGATTTTTACTCAGTAAACAAATAGCTGTATCGGAACAACCTCCCTACTCACCTGATCTGGCTGGCCCCCAATGACTTCTTCCTTTATCCAAAGATAAAAGAAATATTGAAAGGAGGACATTTTGATGAGATTCAGGACATCAAGTGTAGTATGACCACAGCTTTGATGGCCATTCCAGAAAGAGAGTTCTAAAATTGCTTTAAAAGGTGGACTGGGTGCTGGCATCTGTGAAAAACTTCCAAAATGGAGTACTTCAAAGGTGACTGTAGTGATTTTCAGCAATGAGGTATGTAGCCCTTTTTCTAGGATGAGTTTGTGAATGTAATTGTCAGACCTCATAAGTTTATTTCAGTGTTTTGCTCACATCTTTTAGTTATCTAGTTCATTTTTTTGCCATTTTTTCCTGTTTGTTACTTACCTCCTCACAAATGTAGAAAGATAATAATTTACCATTTATAATCAGTTTGCTTTTAAGAGCCAATTTATATAGTTCACAATTCTCAAAAAGATTTTAAGAAATAGTATATTAAATCAGATGAATGATTATATGAACTGATACTACAACTCTTAAAGCCCTCTAATAAATTCTGATAATATTTAGGATAAAATAAATTATTTTAATGTCATATAAGATTTTATGTAATCTAACTTTAGCCTTCATCTTTGATACTATAATATTTCTGTCATTTTTTTCTCTCTGCCCTACTCATAAAGGACTTATTTAAATTCTTTGAATATGATACAGTTTCTCCCATCTGAAGTTCTTGCTACATGTTATTTTTTCTGCTTGTAATCCTTTTCCCTTTTTCACTCTTCATTCTAGTCATCCTTCAATTCTCTGTTTGTAACCTATTCCAAGAATTTTTCGTTGGCCTTTTAGACTACTAAGGAACCCCACTTTTTCTCAACCACTTCTTCCACTTTTTTAAGACACAATGCTTCATTCAAATTATGCCTAATCTACTACATTCCAGAGACAAGAATCATGTCTATATTTTGCCACTTTTTCCCAATGTCTAGTATGATACCTGATGTAGAGGAGATGCTAAGAAAGTTTTGCTGATTGATTACTTTCTTTGAATCAGTCACACAAGAATCTTATAAACTTTGGGGCACATAGATTTTTTTAAACCTTTTGGTATAAGAGTTGGACCTTAGACATTGGTGAAATTATCAAAGTAATGTTAGCCTAAAAACCCCAGTTGGCTGCCAGTTCTCCCCATTCTTCTTGACTGTGCACAGCCTCTCTTATTAAGCTTCCCAAAAGTTGATTTTATTACATCACTCACTTATTCAAGAACCTACTATGTCCCTTCTTGTTTAGTGAAAACTCCCCATTTTGGCATTTAGTTCTATGTACTATCTTCCTATTTACATATCCAAACCTGTCTTCCACTACTTTTGAATACAGATATTTAATAACGATATTAATTGCATTGTTCCTTTAAATGTCTTTGTTTCTGTGCATCATGTTCTGTTTTTCAGTTCATGTCATGCCTCATAGTAAGGATTTTGTAAGGATGTTTTTCTGCCCTGATTCTTTCATTCTCAATTATATATATATCTTTCATGAACTGGCATGCATTCTACATACAGAGACAACATCGTGTGGTTCTTAATAACATTTTCTCTGTCATTTGCCAACTGTATAAACTTGAACTAATTATTTAGATTTGTGTCTCCATATTATTATTTTAACATTGGGATAATAACAGTAACTTATAATGTCATTGAGATTACATCATGATATAAGTACAAGACTAGGGCCTGGTGTATAGTAAGACATCAGTATCTTTTAGCCACATTTAACTCTTCATGAAAATTTCCAATTCTTTAATTTATTCCATCTTCTAATATTTATGGTGATCTTATTTTGTGCCCAAATATTCACCTGTAAAGCAATGAAAAGATACTGTTGAGAGAAATAGAAAGCCACATGCAAAAGAATTAAACTAGAGTGCTGTCTGTCACCGTGTACCAAAATTAACTCAAAATGGATCAAACACCTAAAATAAGACCTGAAACAATAAAGAGCATAGAATAAAACATAAGTACTACACTTATGGGCTTTGGGTTTAAAGAGGATTTTATGAATTAATTTGCCTTCAAAGGCTAGGGAAGTAAAAGCTAAAATAAATAAATGGGGCTGTATCAAAGTAAAAAGCTTCTGCACACCAAAAGAAACCATCCAGAAAATAAAGAGGCAACCAAATGAAAGGGAGAAAATTTTAGCAAATAGTGCGGCTAATAAGGGGCTAATATTCAAAATATATAAGAAACTCATACAAAACTCAACAACTAAATAAACAAACAAAAAAAACAATACCATTAAAAAATGGGCAGAGGACCTGAATAGACATTTCTTCAAAGAGGACATACAGATGGCCAATAAACATATGAAAAAATGCTCAACATCACTAATCATCAGAGAAATACAAATAAAAACAACAATAAAATATCACCTCATATGAGTTGAAATGACTATCATCAACAAGACAAATGATAATGAGTGTTGGAGAGGCTGTGGAGAAAAAGGAACCCTCATACACTGTTGGTGGGAATGCGGATTTATGCAGCTGCTATGGAAGGCAGTGTGAAGGTTTCTGAAAAACATAATAATAGAATTACCTTATGACCCAGCAATCCCTCTTTTGGTTATCTACCCCAAATATCTGAAAACATTTTCCATAAAGATATATGTACTCTGATGTTCATTGCAGCTTTATTTACTATGACCAAGACATGGAAACAACCAAAGTGTCTTTTTATAGATAATCAGATAAAGAAGATGTGGTATACATACACAGTGGAATACTATTCTGCCATCAGAAAAGATGAAATAGTGCCATTTGCGACAACATGGATAGATCTTGAGATTATAATGTTAAGTGAAATAAGTCAGACAAAAAAGTTGAGAGCTATATGGTGTCACTGATATGTGGTATATAAAATTGAAAACAACAAAGGAACAAAACAAACAAATGAAGAAACAAAAACTCATAGACACAGACAATAATTTAGTGGTTACCAGAATGTAAGGGGGAGGGGGTGATAGATGAGGGTAAAGGGGATAAAATATATGGTGATGAAAAGACAATTGACTCTGGGTGGTGAACACACAATGTGATATATAGATGATTGTTGCCTTACAGCTATGTCCATGACCACCCTCACCCCCCCCCGCACCAACCCTTGACCTAATGAGGACATGAGGAAGTGTCTCGGAAGGCTGACACTCGATGGAATGATATTGGTAAAGCTTCCTTAAAGGGGTGTCTCTAAATGCTGAGAACTAATGGAATGATATCGGTTATCTTCCTTGTTTGGATGGATGAGGTACAGCAACGCTGTCCTGGGGGTTGTGCAGGATGTGTGAAGGCATCGTACATGTTGGAATACAATGGGAGCTGGTTAATGGAAAACAGCCTTAAGGCACGTAGCACACGGATCTTTGAGTAATCCTATTTCACTTCTTTGAAAATTTTCTCAATAAAAGACATGTGTCGGCCTGATTCAGGGTTTAGTCCTTAGAGGCTTATGATCTTTGGCCCTGCTTTAGCCTTATATCTGTATCTTGTGCTTCTTAACCTTGCACCACACATCTTGTTCTCCACTGCCCTTGTCACGCAGGACATGACATCTGGCGCCCAACGTGGGGCTCAACGAGGAAAGTAAGACTCTGAGTATGCAACAGAAGGCATCACAGCATAAATCCCAGGAAGGTGTCAGGACAACTACGAGGTAGGGGAAGTCCTGTAGGATTTAACCATGGTAAAAGGGGAATTAACTAACCTTTTTTGTGAAAGGGTGTGAATGTGTGAGTCACTGACTATAGTTCCACGACCTCGGCTACGGAACTTGTTTGGGCTCTAATCTGAGATTCCATAGTTACATCATAAAGCAAAACAGTGACTTGGTGCTCTGTGGCGTCAACCAGACCCGGGGCTTATACAGGTGAACCTTATTTAAGACGGACCTTAAAGTCCTGCGAGGGATGTGGCCAGAGGAGCATCTGAGTGAATTTTGAGTGATACTTTTTCTTTTCTTCTCTCTACTAATATGGGAAATGCTGAGATCCATTATAGACCTTATATTTGTCTCCTAAAGCAACTCCTTAAAAAAAGGAGGGATAAAAATATCAGAGGAGAAATAGGAGGAGCTTTTAAAGATCATTGAGACCCACTGTGCTTGGTTTCCAGATTTAGGAATGGTAAATTTGGAACCATAGGACACTGTAGGCAGAGATCTTAGTGAGGCACAGCCTCAGGGAGTCACCCTGCCAGCTAAAATTTGGGAAGTGTGGCAGCTGGTTTGGTCAGTTTTGGAACTTTTACAAACTGACATGGAAGATGAAGGGGAAGATAATGATCAGGACTGTAAAAATAAAAAAAGTGTCTGAAGACAATGAGGGTAGAGAGGAACCTTTAGAGGACAGGGAGGAAGACTCTTTGGAAGCACCCACAATTGTCCCGAAACCAGTATATCCATCCTCAGGGGACTGTTTAAAAAGTTATATTTTACCGCCTACTTCTCCTTCTCGGTTTCCGCCTCCTCCGCCACTGTCAGTTCTGGCGAGAGAATGTGAACCACTTAGAAAACCGCCTAAGGCTAACAACCTGTTCCTCTCCGCTGCTCAAGCATCTCCCCCGCCTGCCGGAGGCTCTCGTATATCATTATCAGCAATGGAACGAGGTATATGCCAGGCTACATTAGAGGGAGATTCGGATGCATTAACTTTCCCAGTAATAATTTGGGAGCGTGTTGCACCCAATGATGAAAATCCAGACAGAGTTCATGAAGCCATACATGAGTCGTTTTCCTTTAAATTGCTTAAGGAGCTAAAACGAACAGTCCCTTTGGGGCTGCCATTCATGCCTGTTTCCATATAAAATATGCAGAACCCCAGCAATTAAAGGAACAGGTAGCTGAATACAGTTTTCCTAGAAACATTGACTCTCCATTTAACATTTCTATTGTCTGGAAGGATAGGGCTCTGGCCCCATCTCAATTATGGATGATTATACCTATCCAGGGTCCATTTCAAAGGACCTTATGGAAAGTAGCTTTAAGCATTGGACCAAATAAGATATGGAAGGGAAATCTTACTAAAAATACCAATAAGAATTTCACTTTCAGATTTGAAAAAACCAAAATGCTCTATTTACAAGTTTGCCTTAAAACTCCTTTTGTTTTCTTGACAAGAAAATTTACTGTTAATCAGACTGCAAAATTGGTTGAATGCCCTCAATGCCGTCTATATACCTGTCTTAATTCCTCTATTTTTGGGACCTCCCATGACCAGATTATGATGCTTAGGTAAAGACGCGGACTATGGCTTCCTGTCCAAGCCTTTAGGGTATGGGAAGGTTCCCTAACTGTTCATATTATTCTACAACTCCTCCATAAGATCTTACATAGAACTTAAAGGTTTATTGGCCTTTTAATAGTGGCCATTATGGGAATAATAGCTGTAACCACTGTTGCTGCTGTCTCTGGAGTGGCTTTTCACCAGACGGTGCAGACTACTCAATTTGTACAACAATGACATGAAAATATAAGTAAAACTTGGAATCAACAATTAATAATTGATTAGGAAATCAGCATATGGCTGGCTGATTTAGAAACAACTGTTGTTTCTCTTGGAGATCATTTGGAAAGTCTCCATACTATGATCACTTTAAAGTGTGATTGGAATGTTTCCACTTACTGTGTAACTCCTTTTTCTTACAACCAGACACGTACTCCAAGGTCTGAGGTATGAAGTCATTTTTGGGGACATGTGCCCAATTTGACTGCAGATATTCTGCAGTTACAACAAGAAGCAATTCAGATGACATCTGCTAATCTCCAGCTCCTCCCAGGAGAGGACACCCTTTCCGTGGCTATGGAAGGATTTTCTACTCTAAACCCACTCACATGGGTGAAAAACCTCGGTGGAGGATTTGCTGGTGCTTTTTCACTCCTATTAATCATTCTGTTTCTGTTTTGTTTAGTCCTCTGGTGTGGACAACAAGCCCTCCAGTGGGCCATAGATGAAGAAACTGCAAAGTCTGTGTTTCTCTTTCTACAAAACAGAAAGGGGGAAATGTTGCCTATGTCCACAACTGCCCTCCTGCACCAACCCCTGACCTAATGAGGCCATTAGGAAGTGTCTTGGAATGCTGAGACCCAATAGAATGATACCAGTTATCTCCCTTATTTGGATGGATGCGGTATAGCAACACTGTCCCAGGGGGTTGTGCGAGGTTGTATAAAGGCACAGTACATGTTGGAACACAAATGGGAGCTGGTTAATGGAAAACGGCTTTAAGGCACGTGACACACGGATCTTTGAGTAATCCTGTTTCACTTTCTTGAAAATTTTCTCAATAAAAGCCATGTGTCGGTCCAATTTGGGGTTCAGTCCTTAGAGGATGATGCCCCTTGGCCTGTTTTCAGCCCTATATCTGTTTCTTGTGCTTCTTAACTTTGCGCCGCCCCTCTCGTTCTCCACTGCCCTTGACACACATGATGCAACAGATGATGTATTTCAGAATTGTATACCGGAAACCTATGTAACTTTACTAACAATTGTTACCTCAATAAACTTTAATTAAAAAAAAAAAAGAAAAGACACTGTCTCTTACCTCAAAGAACTCAGAAGAATTCATTAAGAGATAAGTACAGGATGCTTTGGAGCACAGAACAGGAACACCAAAATCAACCCAGAGGTGGGGTTAAAGAGTGAATGTTAACTAAATTCTTGTTAAAATAATTGTTACAGTAAAGAACCACAAGTAGTCCTTTGTGATTATGGCATAGAGTGGGGGGAAAATAGGTAAGAAATAAACTTGAAGAGATTAGAATGTACATAAATGATCATAATGATTTTATAATCTTGTCATGGGAAGATCTTTGACCCATTACCCTTACTTGTCACTTTGATAGACATCTTGATATCTTTGATATCAAGGGCATTTTGATAGACATCTTTTGGCAACTTATTGTTATCAGGTTGTTATGATGGAAGAAATGCCCTTAGAACTGATATAGCATTCATTTTTTCCTGTTTGCCTCCAACATTAATTTACTTCTTAATATACACTATGACATGTAGTAGATGAGAGCTAGAACAATAAATAAGACCTGGTCCATGTTTTCAAAGAACTCACATGTTATTGAGGGCCATAGAAAAGCCAACAGATGATTATAGAGTGAGAAAAATTGAATTACAGGCAAGTACATGATGTTGAGGGCATAGAATGGGCACATGACCTAGTTGTATAGGTGCATTGGTGTAGAGGCTGAAGAAGGCATGGTACTGATAGGTCTTTCTAGAATTTTAATGATGCAGAAATCAGATATTAGACAGGTGAAGGGAGCAGGGAGAGTAAGGGAAATCAAAGCTTTGAGAAAAATATGTGGCCTGGCCCATCTTTATCGCTCTCTTTTCTAGATGCTGATCCCATTTATTCTCTGAGCTATTAGTTTTGGCAATAGATCATAATACATTTTACACAGCCTTATTTTGTTTACAATGATTATGTTAATTTTGTATTCCTGGTAAAAATATAAATTCTTTATAATCAGAGATAATGTCATATAGTTTTTCTTATCACAATAGCAAGCAGCACTGGATAGGAAAGAAATATTGACTGCATTATTTACTGAATTAATTGGTTGACATTCTTCCTCTTTGATTTAGTTAGTCCTAGGTTATTTTTCTGAAACAAGTATACACACCCCCACCCTTATACACACATACCCTCTGAGAAGAAAGATGCTTTACATTTTTCAGTCTTTTAGATTTCTTAAATCTTTTTTATTTGTTCTCTTTTTAATACAACTGTATAACATCTGCATTCTTTTCCAAATAAAGAATTCTAAACCAAATGTGGTTCTATGATCCATATTAAGGATTTTGTCAATACCAAGTACAAACAGATTACTTACTGGGTTTTACATATTGCTTACTTCTGTCATTATGTTCCATCATTATATTCTTAAACCCTAAGATGAATATTCCCTACTCTTGAGTCACTTTTTTAAAAGTTTCATTTTGGGGGGAGAAAAAATGGCGGCGGTGAGGAGGGCTCCCTGAGTTCTACCCTGGAAAGCACAGCAATTTGAGCAGCTGGAGTGCAGCAAACAAACCTCTACCAAGCACGCTGAAGAGTGAAGGGACTCCCATGCCGAGTACTTAAACGTGGGAAGACCGGGCGAGTGGGGGAAGAGGGAGGCGAGGCGCGTGGAGGCACAGACCACACCTGTGGCTGCTGAGGCTCGGGGTCTCAGAGAACAGATCAGAGAGTTCCTGCGGCTCGCTCCCTACACCTCCAGCCTGCGCTAAGGCAGAATCCTCAGGCTGGGCAAGTAGGGGACAGAGAGAGGAGGGCGTGAATGGAGGCACAGTCTGTCTGCGCCCCCGGCTGCGCAGCTGTGGGAATCCAGGACAAGGCAGAGTGTTTTGCAGCATCTGCGCAGGCTCAGCCTCTGGTGTTGACCGTCCCCACTGGGAGTCCGGCAGGAGCCCCAGGACAGGCAGTTTCTGAGGCAGAAATCTCAAACCAGCGACCAGGAGAAGAATGAAGCGAGAAGCATGGAGATGCAGACCACACCCGACAGCTGTGGAGACATGAGCTGCTTTGCCGGGGGGGGGGGCTCCTGGAGAGCAGCAGGGCTCTGCGGGAGCGTTGGAGGGGACTTTTTTCTTTTTCCTATTTTTTTTCTCTTTCTTTTTTCCCCTTTTCTCTCAGATAGGAAAAATAAACTGCATAGATAAGTGCACACCCCCACCCTCCCTCAGAAACCTTGGCCCCCTCCCTGCCAGAGCCTGAGGCTGACTCCTGAAGAGAGGAGTAAGTCAGAACAAAGGTGCTTCAACTCCCTGGGGGTTGAGTAATTTACATGAGAAGAGGCTGCAGGTGGGAGCTACTAAACACGCTGTCCCCGCCCCCACCTCTCCTGGGCTGCTGGGGAAGCAGAACAGCTTTGGCTGCTGAGGCACAGAAAGCCCTACCAGCAGCTCTGAAATCTCCACCCCTCACCCTCCAACGGTCTCAGTGTAAAGAGCACCCGAAGATGCAAATCCAGTCCTCTGGCTGCACAGAAATCAGAGTACCTCTGGACAGGCAGGAGCAGAAATAACACTGACTTTGTAAAAAGACTACCAATCACAACTAATAATTCCACTTATCTAATATATACCTACATTACCAAGCTCACACTAGGTTCCAAGCGGCTGGCTCTACCCCCACAAGACACACAGGAGTGTGTGTATAGCAGAGGAAAACCTTGGGAGAGCTTGGCAGACTTCAGCCAAGATTGGCACTGGTTATTTCTTGTTTTTTTCTCCCTTTTTTTATTGATTAAGTTTGGGTTTCTCTTTTGATATGTTATATTGTTATTGTTAATTGGGTTCTCTTGGATGTTTTGGGGGTTTTTTTCCCCATTGATCACTTGTGTTGGTTGTTTTTGGATTTTTCTATTTCATTAGTAATTTTAGTTTTTTATATAGACATATACAAAGGTGCATATATGTGGATATATATATATATATATATAGGTGTAGACATATATATATATACATATATTTTTTTTCTCTCTGCATTTTTCTCTCTTTCTTTCCATCTCTTCTAACCTCTCTCTCTCCCTTCTTTCCGTCTTCCTTGTAAAACTTGATTTGCCTCCTGTTTTTCATATTTCCTGCAAGTTTTTTTTCTTTTCTCATTGTTACTTTGTTTCTGTTTATTTGTTTTCTCCTTGTGTTTGATTGATATTTCTATATTTGTGGACTGTAGGGTGATGGTTGTTTTGTACTTCAGAGAGTATCTGGTTACCTTTGGTGGCTGCTGTGGTTGTGCTCCTTGATCTGTTTTGTCCTAAAACACACTCTGCAGTGGGGCCCAGCCAAAGAAGCACAAGAATCATCATACCCAGAGACCAACTTTAGATAAAACCAGAGCATTACAGGGCCTGACCTACAAGATTCACACTCAAAGGGAAATTTCTACAGGCACAAGAGCCCCTTGGGGCCAAGCCTCATCAGAGGGGTCAACCCTCACACAACAGCTTATAAACTTTGGACACAGCTAATCCTCATGGCTAGTTAACTTGGGAGTCAAGCCCACCTACTGACAAGCCGAAATGAATAAAAACTAGATCTCAACAGGAGAAGGCACATAACACAAGGAAAACCTATGGTATACACACATGGAAGAAAAGGGAGTCTGAGCAATTCAAATATAAAGGGCATATACCACATAAATCTACCCAGAAAAGACTTAGAGACCAAGGGGATCTACCTATTTCTTCGAAGTAAACACAAAGAGTAAGCCAGAATGGGGAAACAAAGAAAACCCATCCCAAATAAAAGAACAGAAGAAACCTCCAAAATCTGTGCAATTATAGGAAATAGAGGTAAACAACCTATTAGAGACAGAGTTCAGAACACTGATTATTAGAATGCTCAAGGAAATTAATGAGAATGAAAAGAAGGATA
>NW_017731895.1:29159-29639 GCF_001890085.2 Hipposideros armiger
AATTCAATTACTGAATTAAATAACAAACTCGATGGAATTACTAGTAAATTGGATGAAGCAGAGGATTGAATCTGTGACTTAGAAGACAAGATAGCAGAGATCATCCAAGTGGAACAGCAAAAAGAAAAAATAATAAAAAACATGGAAAATATTTTAAGAGAGCTAGGCGACACCAGCATACACAACAACATGCACATCATAGGAATACCAGAAGTAGAAGAGAGGGAGCAAGGGATCAAGAACTTCCTTAAACTGGCAAAAGAAAATGACATACATGCACAGGAAGTGCAGAGAGTTCCAAACAAGATGATCCCAAACAGGCCCACACCAAGGCACATTACACTGAAAATGGCAAGGGTTAAAGACAAAGACAGAATCCTAAAAGCAGCAAGGGACAGGCAGCAAGTTACATACAAGGGCTCCCCCATAAGATTATCAGCCAACTTTTCTACAGAAACTCTGCAGACCAGAAGGGAGTGG
>NW_017731895.1:30071-32034 GCF_001890085.2 Hipposideros armiger
AAATGGACTGAATGCTCCAATCAAAAGACATAGGGTGGCTGAGTGGATAAGAAAGCAAGACCCTTGCACATGCTGTATACAAGAGACTCACCTCAGATCAAAAGACACATACAGGATGAAAGTAAAGGGATGGAGTAAAATATTTCATGCAAATGGAACCGAGACAAAAGCTGGAGTAGCAATACTTATATCAGATAAAATGGACTTTAAATTGAAGAACATAATGAAGGACAAAGAATGGCACTTCATAATAACAAAGGGATCAATCCAACAAGACGATATTACTCTAGTAAACATCTATCTACCTAACATAGGAGCCCCTAAATATATAAAACAGATTTTTACAGACATAAAGACAGAAATCAACAGTAACACTATTATAATAGGGCACTTCAACACCCTGCTGTCACCAATGGACAGATCCTCCAGACAGAAAATCAACAGAGAAATTGTGGCCTTAAATGACACTTTAGACAAGCTGGATTTAATCTGTATTTTCAGAGCATTTCACCCCAAAGCTGCGGAATATGCATTCTTCTCAAGTGCACATGGGTAATTTTCTAAGATAGACCATGTGTTAGGCCACAAAACAATACTCAATAACTTTAAAAAGATTGAAATCATATCAAGCATTTCCTCAGACCACAATTCTAAGAAACTAGAAATCAATTACAAGAAGAAATCCGTAAATCTCACAAATGCATGGAGGCTAGATAACATGCAACTTAGTAGTGAGTGGGTCAAAGATGAGATCAAGGAGAAAATCAAAAGATACTTTGAGACAAACGAAAATGAAAACACCACAACCCAAAATATCTGGGACACAGCAAAAGCAGTCTTAAGAGGGAAGTTCATGGCAGTGCAGGCCTATCTAAAAAAGCAAGAACATTTTCAAATCAACAGGTTATACTTACAGCTCAGGGAGCTGGAAAAAGAACAGCAAAATAAGCCCAAAGGGAGCACAAGGAAGGAGATAATAAAGACCACAGCAGAAATAAATGAAATAGAGACCAGGAAAACAATACAAAATATCAACGAAACCAAGAGCTGGTTTTTTGAGAAGATAAAATTGAAAAGCCCCTAGCTAGACTCATCAAAAGAAAAAGAGAGAGGTCTTAAATTAGAAAAATCAGAAATGAAAGAGGCGAAGTAACAACAGACCCCACAGAAATACAAAAAATCTTAAGAAATTACTATGAGCAATTATATGCCAACAAACTTGACAATCTGAAAGAAATGGACAAATTTCTAGAAGCATACAATCTACCAAGTCTGAACTAAGAAGTAACAGAAACTCTGGACAGACTGATTACTACCAAAGAAATTGAGTCAGTAATCAACAAGCTTCCAATAAACAAAAGTCTGGACAAGATGGCTTCACAGGTGAATTTTACAAAACATTGGAAAAAGAATTACTACCTATTCTCCTCTAAGTATTCCAAAAAATACAGAAGGAGGGAAGGCTCCCAAGCACTTTTCATGAGGCCACTATTATTCTGTTCTGAAAATCAGACAAAGATATTACAAAAAAAGAAAACTGCAGTCCAATATCCCTAATAAAAATAGATGCAAAAATCCTCAACAAAATACTAGCAAACCGAATTCGGCATTGCATTAAAAAGATCATACACCACGATCAAGTGGGATTCATTCCTGGAATGCAAGGTTGGTTCAATATCCGCAAACCAATTAACGTAATACATCACATTAACAAACTGAAAAGTAAAAATCATATGATTCTATTAATAGATGCAGAAAAAGCATTTCACAAAATCCAGCAACCATATATAATATAAACTCTTAGCAAAGTGGGGAATAGTGGTGTCATATCTCAACATAATAAAGGCCATATATGATAAGTCCATAACAAACATTGTACTCAATGGGGAAAGGCTAAAAGCTTTCCCCTTAAAATCAGGAACAAGACAAGGCTGCCCACTTTCACCACTTCTATTCAACATAG
>NW_017731895.1:33943-36952 GCF_001890085.2 Hipposideros armiger
GAAAGACATTTCGAGGAATATAATTAATAATGTTGTAAATATTTTGTAGGGTGTCAGGTGGTCACATGTCTTGCTAGGGAGACCGCATCATGGATGGGGAAGAGACTTGATCACTGCACTGTATACCTGAAGCTGATGTTGTATAATATTGTATGTCAACTCTCCGTGAATATATATATATATATATATATATATATATATGTCATGGGACGTGGAGTATAGTGTGTGAGTGGAGTCAAGGGATTTGCAATAGATATGTATGATATTGGGGGGAAGTGGGGCAGCAGATTGGGGGAGGGTGGTTGTCACTTTGAGGGATAAAAAGTTTAACTATTGCACTGTGTTGTACAGCTGATACTAATTCTAAAAATGTGTATTTCACAATAAATAATAATATAAAAAGGTGCCATTACTTACATCCTTGATTTTTCCAAATTATTACCCCTAAAAGTGAATCACTACAGCAAAATTAAAACATGCAAATCCTGTCATATTTTGAGTCTGTCCTCAATTTGTTTAACTGCCTTTTTCTAATAATAAACTTTTTTCCATTTTTAAATATTTGCTTTATTTTCTGATTGTGAAACAATACACATTCATGATAGACCATTCATAAAAATTATAGACCATTGGGAAATTAGGAAAAATAGGAAGAAGGAAAAATAGTCCACAGGTGCACTCCTAAAAAACTACTTATGATGTTTTGGTATATTTTCCTCTACTCATTCTTCTAAGCATAGTATTTTTAAATACACCATATAGTCATTTAAAATCTTGTTTTCTAACACTTTACACTATAAATGTGTACTGTATTATACAAAATTTTAATGAACATAACTTTATACAGAGGCTTAATATTCCATCACATGGAAACATCAACAATTTTTAATTTTCTTCTGTTATTAGACATTTCAATTGCTTATAATGTTCAGATATTGTAATGCATTAAAGAAAAGATTGTAAATATATTTTATATACTTGGTATTGTTTGTTAAGATAATCTTCCAGGTCTGGAGTTAATGGATCAAATGGAATGAAGCTATATAAGCAAGATAGACATTCTTAGAAAATCTTTCCAAAAAGCTAGGGAATCTTGATAGATATCTAGCCCTATGAGATAATTTTAAATCTCAACAAGTGTCTCATAACATGAACCTGGAAACAGATCCAAGAGGAACTCCGTTACCCTTTTACAATATACTGTTTTTGTTCTGAACTACAAATCACACTCATTGACTTTGAAATTGAGATTGTTTTTTTTCAAATCCTATAGTCAATTAAAGGATAATTTGGTTGTTTCCATGTCTTGGCCACTGTGAATAATGTCACCCCAATACATTTAATTGAAAAAAAGAAAAGAAATTGAGATTGTTCTTTGGGAAGAAATGAAGGAATCTGAATGGTTGTCTCTAAGAATGTGTTAACATTGCCAAGAAGATGTCTTCATCATGTCTACATTTAGTAGTGTTCAATTTACTTCCTATTTCACCGATACAGCCATTGCATTATGTCTTAAAACACCTATATTTTACTTTTTACTGACTTAATCCTTAAGGAATTTGAATTCCCCCTGGGGGTTCTGAAAACAGCTTACTGCTGCACACTTGCCATCTAGTGATAAAAGTAGGAAACTGCAGACTTACACCCTCTCCAGTCAGGGAAAGACCGCCCTTGGAGCCTGTGTTTCACTAGAAATCCAGAGTCCTGGAAAGCACAAACTCTCAATAATACTCAGATGGGTACATTGCTTTACAGGTGGTACTCATGTTCATTTAGTAGAAAAGCCTTCCCTAAAAGAAGGTAAGGCTCAGAGAAAATCATACAGAGCCTTTATCCAGGAAATGCTATTTCATCATTCTTATCCCCAAGCACATACTCTTCTCAGTGAAATCAAGTTCAAAGGGATATTAAAGACAGTTTTGAAGTGTAAAACAAATCATCAAGGGTACTATAATGTTTTGTATGGAAGGAACAAATGGTACCTCACTTTTCTTTGGATACTGGGCATTTATTAGATGATTGTTTTAAGATGAACATAGATCTTTTATTTATCTAATAAATTTTTTTTCCTCTCTGTTCGTAGTCTGTTTGAATTAATATGTAGCCAAATAGAATGTGTGGCTATAAAAGCACATTTGCCCAGATTTACTTTCCTTAGCATTGGATAGATTTGGTAATTTTCTCTCTGTTCTTTAACAATTTTCAAATTATCCCAACTTAATCAAATGACATATAATTCGCATAACAAGGGCCATGTAAATTATATAAGAGATTCTGTTCAAATATAAATGACTAAGATGCTCAGATTTGGGGAGTAAATAAAGTAAATAAGGGTAAGAAAGTAAGTGAAGTAAATAAATAAAGTGATGGAATATGTGTGGGTGCAAAGGCATTCTTTCAAAAATATGTCATGAAAACTGCTAAGAGCAGAAGTGATGTTCATATTTGTCAGAAATTTTCTTTTGCTTTTAGACATACAAGATTCAGGAAAAATGAAGAAAACATAAAAAAGTGGGTGAAGTTATAGATAGTAACACGTTTTTTAATAACAGCAGATTTATCAAGCAATATTGAATTGAACAATTTTTGAGTAGTCAGTTATACATACCATTTACAGAAATTTACAAACTATAAACTAATACGCCCTAAAGTGAGGAAAATGCGGAAGTTCTCACATCCCGCCTCAAAAATATTTTGATATATGTATTCTGAAATCATTCATTCACTCATTTATTCATTTCACAGGCAACTACTAAGGAGACTATTATTTATTTATTTAAATCTTAATTTTTAAAATTTATTTTTTTTGTGTGAAATAAGCATTTTTAAAAATTAGTTTCAGCTGTACATCACAGTGCAACAGTTATAATTTTTACCCCTCGAAGTGACAACCCCTTTCCCCCAATCCACCACCCCACTCCCCCCATATAATACATATCTATTACAAATCTGTTGTCTCCACTCCCACACTATACTCCACTTCCCGTGACAATATATATATATATATAT
>NW_017731895.1:40832-73008 GCF_001890085.2 Hipposideros armiger
AAGCCAGCTCTTAACCATCGCGGCACTCGGCCGGCCTGTTCATGTCATTTTTAACTAACTTTTTCACACAGACTTTTCAGCACTTTGAAATAGTAAACTTGGTTAACTGTTTGTCCAGTTGGTACAAATTCATAATGAATACTCCCTCTGATATAAAAAAATATTAGCAACATCATTCTGACTATTGATTTGCACTGACAAAACATTTTTGGTTGTGGAGAATTGTCTGACTACCATTGTGCACTTTGGCCCTTTGTTTAAAGGTCGTATTGGTACACCCATATTTCATGAACAGTGATAACATGGACCAAAACATTGTCTTGCCTCTGTAAATGGTCTTGGCAAACTTGGGCTCTCCTTTGCTTTTGTTCCTTGATGAGTCCTTTGGGACCATTTTTGCATACACCTTTCTCAAGCCAAGATTTTCAGTTAAGGTTTTCTAACTGTTTATCAATGTTTACTTGGCCTGCTGTGCTTTCCACAGTCAGCCAAAGATTTTGATGCATAATTCAATGAATTCTTGCAATGTTTTCATCAGTTCTGCTCATTACTGGCTGCCCTGACCTCTCTTCATCAGTGACACATTGTCTTCCCTCGGAGAAATGTTTGATCCATTTGTAAATTGCCATTTTCTTCAGGGTATTATCCTCAAAAAGTGGGACTAACATGTCCCAGATTTCACTTCCACTCTTGCCAAGTTTAACAAGAAATGTAATGTTTGTTCATTGCTGTAATTCAAGCTCAGACATTCTCGCAATGGTACACCAAAGTATGCAACAACAATAATGAGTGCCACTCAGCAAGACACCGCCACATGTTGACATGAGCACAGCTGTAAGACACTGATATACCAAGGTTATGAAACCTACTGAGCTGTTTGTACAGTGCTATCAATGTAAGTGCATAGTGGCAGTTCATAAACTTAATTGTCAGATCATGTATCTAATCATTGTTGTACATCTGAAAATAATAAAAAAGGAAAGCAAAAGAAAAAATAAATCATGATATTTCCACGAGAGTGTTAGAAAACTATTTACAAATGATGCTGTTTTTATTTATTGAATAAAATTCATTGGCTAGAAACAATTTCACAACATAGTGATGCATGAAAAAAGCAGATTGTGAAACAGCATATAAAATGTGGTAGCTATATCTGGCTGGCAAAATTTCACTGGTTAAAAAAGAATCATGTTTTAATTTTTTGTATTATTAGAATTTTTGTAAGTTCTGAACAAAAAAGTTGAACACAACAAAATTGGTGTATTCTTAAGTAGTGGATTAAGAGTGAATACAGAATTTTTAGGACAGAAGCAATGAAATTAAAGCAGTGCCTACAAAAAGCTTACCTCCCAGCATATATAGTAGAAAAACTGGGAAGGAATATCCTACTGGAGTTTACTTAGACATTTACATGTGGTCTTAAGAAAATTTAAAAAGACTTAGTGGTAAAAAAAAATGATGTGGTTATTTTTAATTAATTAATTAATTAATTAATTAATTAAATTTATTGGGCTGACATTGGTTAATAAAATTATATAGGTTTTAAGTACACATTTCTATAATATATCATCTATGTATTGCATTCTGTGTTCATCACCCAGAGTCAGTTCTCCTTCCATTACCATATATTTGATCCCAATTTCCCTCTTCTACCATCCCTCCTACCCCTTACTCTCTGAAAACCACTAACCTGTTGTCTGTGTCTGTGAGTTTTTGTTCTTTTGTTTGTCTTGTTAGTTTGTTTCTTGCAGTTTTATATTCCACATATAAGCGAAATCATATGGTTCTTGACTTTTTTCATTTCTTTTTCTGAAATTTCATTTTAGTGTATAGAAAGTAAATGGATTTTTATACATTGATTTTGTATCTTGCAGCTTTATTCATTTATTGTTTTTAATAGTTTTTTTTTGGTGGAGTCTTTAGGGTTTTCTATATAAAGAATCATGTCCTCTGCAAAAGTGACAATTTAACTTCTTCATTCTCAATTTAGATGCCCTTTATTTCTTTTTCTTTCCTGATTGCTATGGCTAGGACTTCCAATATAATGTTGAATAACAGTGGTGATAGGGGCATCCTTATCTAGTTTCAGATTTTAGAGGAAATGCTTTCAGTTTTTCACCATTAAGTATATTATTAACTAAGGGTTTGCCATAAATGGCCTCTCATTATGTTCAGGTAATTTCCTTCTATACTCATTTTAATAAGTTTTTAATTCATAAACCAATGTTGTATCTTGTCAAATGCTTTTTCTGCATCTATTCATATAATCATATGATTTTATCTTTAATTTTTTTTACTTGGTGTATCATGTTGATTGATTTACATATGTTGAACCATCCATGTGCCCCTAAAATGAACCCCAGTTGAATGTGATGTATAATGTTTTTAATGTATTGTTGTATTTCATTTGCTAGAATTTTGGGATTTTTGCATCTATATTCATCAGAGATATTGGTCTGTAGTCCTCTTTTTTTGTGTTATCCTTACCAGGTTTTGGTATTAGGGTAATGTTGGCCCCATAAAATAAATTAGGAAATATAGCCTCTTCAATTTTTTGGAAGAGTTTGAGGAGGACAGGTATTAAATCCTTTTTGAATGTTTGGTAGAATTTACTAGTGAAGCCATCTAGTCCTTGACTTTTGCTTTTGGGGTAGTTTCAAATGATTGTTTCAATTTCCTTACAATTGATTTGTCTATTTAGGTTTTTCAGTTCTTCATGATATAATGTGGTTATTGATTAGAGTTAGGGAATAAAATAAAAGAGCATGCATAGAACAATCTTCTTTAGTTTGTTTTAAAGATTTTATTGGGGAATTGGAAAATAGAACAGTGTTGGGAAATTGGGGAAGGGCTACATTGTGTTTTTCCAGGACCCATCAGCTCCAAGTCAAGTTGTTGTCCTTCAATCTTAGTTATGGAGGGCACAATCTCAGTTCCAAGTCCAGTTGCCACTTTCAATCTAGTTGCAGTGGGGCAGGAGAAGGGGGACAGCCCACTATCCCATGCAGGATTCAAATTGGCACCTTGTTGCTAAGAAGCACACACTCTCATCACCTGAGCCATCTGGCCACCCGTTGGCAGCTCAGCCACAGCTCACTCAGGCGCAGCACACTGGCCCATGTGGGAATTGAACCAGCAACCCTGTTGCTCAGAGCTTGTGCTCTAACCAACTTAGCCACCCGGCCGGCCCAACAATCTCATTTCTTGAGCAATGCCACTATTTGTGAGTGATGCCACTATTGGTTATAGATTAACTAGAGGTTAATACAGAGTTTAAGTGATTTTGGAAAGTGGATGAAAAGTGAATGAAACAATAATGCATTAATAACTCTAACCCTTACAACAATCCTATGAGCTAATAACAATGATTTTTTTCTACTTTCCAAATAAGGACCTGAAGAATTACAGATCACAAGCTGTTGTTTGTTTGTTTCTTTCTTTCTTTCTTTCTTCCTTCCTTCTTTCCTTCCTTCCTTCCTTTCTTTTATTCTTTCTTTCTTTCGTCTTTGAAGAAAAAAAATCAGAAGATCTGGCAATAGTCATTTCTGCACTGCAGTCATGTCATGTCTGAGTTGAGGCAATCCCCTTTAGAAGAGGCATGCACCCTCCACTCAGCTTGCCCTACTCCTTATATATCATCTGCTTGGTCATATTGAAATACATGGTGTCTGCAATAGAACATACAAAGAACTTTAAGAAGTACCCTTAATTGTCTGTAAAGGTTAACAGCTGTCCAGTTATTTTTTTGTAACCTTGGAATACATCTTGTCATTTCTTAATACTGCTAGTAAAGTGGTGATTATGTAAAAATATATTTATGGCTCTTGAATAATTTTTAAATTGCTGTGAGGGACAGGATTGATTCTTCCAGGTGTCAACAAACCTTTTTTTGAGATTTAATGTATAATTTATTAAACAAATAAAGCTTATCCTCTAGGCGAAGCGACTAGAGATGGAAAGAAGCGTCAGCAAACTTTTGAGATGGAATGTACTCAAAAAGCCTCATATGGCTCCTGAGCCACAGTTTGCTGATCCCTGTCTACATCACTGAGGCATAAGTAGACTGCAAAGAAAGATAACCACATTGAGCCCTGTCTCTGAAACTTGCTAACTAAATTACTTACGGTAAGTTGCATACATATTGGGTTCTTAGATTTTTTATTTCTAAAGTAAATACATTTTCTATCTTACAAGTTAATATTAATATCAAATACAGTTTGTAACCTGAAAACATGTAGAAAACAAAAATTGTAATTTGTTTTTAAAGTGCATTTTTAAATGCTCTGGAATTAGGTTTTCATATAATGAGCACATTTTCTTGAAAACTTAGAGAATGCCAAACACTGTGCTGGATAGTTTGTAAACACTTTCTGTTCTAATCTTCTCTGCAACTTCCACTTAAAAGAAACTGAAACTTGGACAAGTTAAATAACTTGCCAAAGGCCATCTGTGTGAGTCAAAAGACCATGTTTTTAAGACCATGATACTGTAGATGTTTTTATTTTCTTTAATAATAATGGTAGTTAAAAAAGAAGTAATGTCACAGGGATGATGGTCTCCTACAACTATGTAATTATCAAGTGGAAATCAAGATACCTATTTCATGATAAAAATTGGATTGATCCTTTGTAAAAATTCAGTGACAAATACTATTATTAAGCTAAATGATAGATGTACACCAAGCCATTTTATCTTATGTATAGAGGTTTGGTTGAATAACAACTGTACCATAGTCTACTAACAATTACCTTTTTCTAACATAGAAGAGCAAGAAATTATTACCTAATGTACCAATCAATTAAATCTGGGGAAGAAAAGCAACAGATTCAGTAATTTTGTTATTATTCACTTTGTAGGGCACCTTACGCATATAAATACAAAGTATGACTGTAAAAGAGCAAGAATAGTGTTCAAATAAACATACAAGCATTGTTACATTTCAGTGAATTTTGTCCTCTTCAAGGTAGTCATCTCAGCTATACACATGATAACTATCTGTTCCAAATTGTCTGGGACAGATAATCCAGGTGTCCTGTAATTTTGCTATTCTCTATAAAGGTGATTCATTAAAAGTAGACTTTTCAGATATTTATAAATGGTTTGATCAATTTAAAAATCCTTGATCAAACCATGTGCTGTGATTTGGAGTTCAGTAAACATGGTAACAGAAGCTATGCAGTTATTCGAGCAATGTGTGGAACACTTTCTGGCAACAGCCACCAGAATTAGCTTATAAATCACACATGGAAATTATTGTTATTTAACTCACTGTGACATATGTTCTTACAGCTGAACATAAAAGCATCTCAGCATTCCATTTTTTTTGGATACGTTTTATTAGCCGACATCTGAATACAGTGCTTTCATATTAGACTGTTCAACAAACTAAAATGTTGAAAAGAACATGACTCCCATTCTTAGAGATTTCATTACTAAAATGCTAAAAATGCTGAGTTCTGAGGACAGTACTATACTATGATATCCAGAGAAAAGATTTATTGAAAATCAAACAGGGAGAGTGAGAGTTCTATTTGGAACTGGCAGAAGTCTTGTCAGGTCAGTGTGAGAGGGAGCGCTGTGGAGACAGAGGGGGAGGAGAGAGATAGTGGTAAAAATTTACCAGGGCAAAGTTTGATGGGGGACAGCTGCACCACTGAGAAAGAGTGCTGTGGTTTTATATTTTTCCAGGCAGGATATAAGGTGCTTGTCGGCTTGCAGGGGGGCTGCTGTTACAATTTTCTTCTCCTGGGAACTGTCCTTTTCCCATCTCTGATGGGTGTCAGTTTGCAGGGTGTTGCTGTTGTGATTGGGAACCGTTCTGTTCCCAACTATGATGGGTGTTTGTTAATGTGTAGGGGGTTACTGTTGATATTGGGAACAGTTCTGTTCTTACCTATGATAGATGTAATGTGCTTGTCAGCTTGTAGGCGCAGTGCTAGCCAGGGGGGTTCAGAGCCACATAGTTAATGTTTAAGCTCATTGCTGTTAGCCCAGAGCTCTCTCCTGTTAACTCCTTGCCTGTCCCATCCTGCCAGCTCACAAGCCAACTCCCGTTAACTCTTTACTTGTCTCAGATGCTTTTATACTAGGAATTTAAAATACCCTTCATTATATTTTTCACATATAACTTTTTTATGGATCAATACATTAATCTACAGGTATTAAATGAGTAACTCATTTGTGCCTACTGCTGGGATAGGTGCAGCCAACTTGTTTGCAGGAAGACATTGTCAGTTCTGATTTTAATAATGAGAAATAGATGAACTAAGAAATAAAATCATTAGCCTGAGTTTACATAATGACACACTGGTAATCCCAGCGGAGAAAGCCAGCTTTCTTTGTTCTGCCTCAGTGATCTTCCATGAAAAAAATCTCTCTCTCTCTCTCTCTCTTTCTCTCTTTCTCTTTCCCTCTCTCTCTCTCTCTCTCTCCCTCCCTCCCTCCCTCTCTCTCCCACCCCAACACACACTCAATAGCCTTCTTTTTTTAAAGTATTGAAAACCATGGCAGTTGATGGTTTTTTGGTCTGACCATGTTGTATCTACTTAAGGATGTTCAGAGTGGGGTATGAGGATGTGAGATTTTGGAAGGGAGGGTGAAATCATAGCATAATTTAGTCTAGATCTGTTAAAGGAAGCTTAAAAAGACTGCAAATCCACAAATAACCTTATTGGGCTCACCCACGTGAAAGCACAAGAAGAGTTGTCTCTTGTACCTTACTTGGGGCAGAAAGAGAGTTATCCACATAGAGAAGCTACCAATTAATATTTGAGAGAAAATGGAAAAGGTCAGACTAAGTATGTGAGCTTGCATTTTGCTTACCTATGGCTAACAGGTACCTTGATATATCTCACACTTTCACTGTGAGTTCCTGCCTGAATGAAGTATCACCTATAAATAACTGAGGAAAGGTAGGGAGAAGAGTAAGAGCTACAGTCTCATAATGTCAGCCTAATGAAAAAGCCCAAAGAAGCTTGAAGACAGAGGTGGTAGAATTACAAAATTTGTGGACAATATGTCACAGGCAATTTTTCATAACTCTTCAATTTATAGCTATTGTTATCAATGTGATCCTTGGGTCCCAATGAAAATGTTCACTTACTTTGGATAAATAGTTATGAACTTTTACCAGCTAAAGTTAGTTCCTTATGTACAGACACCATGTCTTTATTTTAAATGCATTCTATCATTTTATGCTCACAATAGTCTTCTAAAGTAGGTGCTATTTTTTAATCCTTCTTGTATAGATAAGGAAATTCAAGGTCAGAGAGTTTAAGCAGCATCCCGTAATCACACTACAATGTACTGATAGAACTAAAGCTCTCAATTAGGTTGGTCTGACTCCATTAGGTTTTTGTAATGGCCCTGTAGGAAAGTGGAGTCTCCTGATAAATTCTTCATTCATTCTTTTTTTAAAAATTAGTTTCAGGTGAACAATACAATTTAATAGTTAGACATTTACACGTCTCACAAAGTGATAATCCCCCTCCCCCAATCTACTACCCCTCTAACATCATGTATAGCTGTTACATTTCCTTTGACTCCATTCCTTATGCTGTACTCTACATTCCATGAATATGTTGACATGCAATATTATTCAACTTAAGCTTCAGGTTTACAACATAATGGTCAACCATCTACACAGTCTATGAAGTGGCCTCCCTAATAAGACAAGTGCCCATTTGACAGCCTACAAAATCTTTACAACATTCATTCTTTCATTAAACAATTCTTTGAATTATTTTGTAGACTGGTCACTGTGTGTTCACTGAGAATACCGTGGTAAACAAAAGAGACCTCGTCACCTTTACTGGGGAAATACAAACAATATAATCTCCCAAGTCAGAAAACATCTTCAGAAGGTAGCAAAGAAAACAATTTTATTATTGAATAAGCAATACAATGCACATCATAGGCAATCAGCTGAAGAGATTACAAAGACAGAAATAAATACCACTCTTTTATATAGCTAAATGGATACAATACATTAAATTCATGTTCTCAAGATAAAACTGCTAATTCTCTTCTCTCTTTATGAATGAAGGTAGGTTTTGCTTTTCAAAGTCAGTTACCAGCTGAATTTAGGCTTATATCCTCCCAGAAAACAGTGATAAGACATTATGTTCTTTGATGATTACATCTCAAGACAAGACTCTCAAGTCCTTGAGGAAATATTTCTGAGTTTTGAGACTGCCAAGAAATTTATTTAGTCATTAAAGAGATTTATATACATTTGAAAAGGACAGGGAAAGAAATTCTGAAAGATAAAGGGGGGGGGACAGTCTCTTCCCTTATTTTAAATAGGGAGAGTTTAAGTTACTTATTTTAATTTATATTAGCTTTTTCAACATTAATTGGGGAAAGATAAATAATAAAACGTGCATAAATATATAATTATACATATTAATAAATTCTGTGGAGCAAGCATACTGTAAGTGAAAATGACAGAGGAAACCTTAACCTAATCCACAAATTGTTCCCAGAATGGTGGGGTTATTTTTAAATGCATCCTGAGTAATGAGCAACAATTAGTTTCTTGATGAATAGGAAGAAGAGCTTTCCAGGAAAAGGCAACATGTGTGAGAGTTCTGAGATGGGAGAGAACTCCTTGTCTTTAAGAATTTAAAGAAGGCTATTGCTATAGCAAAATGGACTAGAGTGCAAGTGACATGAGGATTTCATACATAGCTAGAGTTATAGTGAAGTTCTCTAAATTAAGGGAAATGTGGAAATAAAGGAACTACTAATGTTCTCTGAGACTGAAGTTTTAAAATCAACACATAAACAATGAATGTAGAAAGTTGTTCCACGAACTGAAAGAAAGAAAATGGCATTCAGACTTGCAGGCCTGGACAGGGACTTGGCTTAATCATTATCACACCAAAAGAAAATAATTAGTTAACAATACCATATTGTGCACTTAGCATTCAATAAGAAGGAATGTGATGACATTATAGCAATGGCGGTGTGAGGTGAGTCTCTTGAAATCTCCCATGGAATTTAAACAAATTGAACAACTGTAATTCCACAAAGGACTTCCTGTGCAGCAAACAGGCAAGACTGAGAGATGTGCAACTGAAATCACTTAAAGGTGAGCCGAGGAGGAAGGAAGAGGGAAGAGCAGAGATGTGGGCCGTATGGACACAGGACACAGACCAGAGCTCTGAGATCCCTGCACTCCAGGGCTACCAGAGTCTCTGAAGAGTGAATAATTCAGAATTCTAGTGCTCCCCTTATAGTCCACAGTCCCGCCTGAGGGATCAGCATATAACACAGCAGAACCCAACGCTCACGGCAGAGACCTCAGAGCAAAGACTAAGGGAAGAAGGGTGAAAACGACAGTTTAAGCACTCACTGCCAAGAAGAGAATGGAACGCATAGGCATGGAGACTAGCCGCCCCCTCCTTACCCTCCCAGAGCTTGCCCCACCCCAACATGCCCAATGCTAGAAGCAGAACAGTAGTTGTGTCAAATCAAAGGAACAGAAGATTTGCAGTTCTGAAAGCTACAGCTCTCAGTCATGAACTCGCAGTCGAACTAGTTCCAACAAAGGGGAGAGAACCTTGGGTACAGGACTGGCTGGGTTGATGGTTGGTGCCATTGCTCAGAACCACCTCTCACAACCCACCCTGTACCTGAGCCTGGGCAGATCACTGCAAGGGTAAACAGAGCCACTGAAATAAACAGGCCCTGAATCTGGTGCAGTGAGAACTTCAGAACTTCAGAAGCTCTCCACATCCCCCCACAAAGGCGGTGCCCTGACACCCAGGAGACCTGCTCACAGAGGAGAAGCCCACCTATTAGAGAATCCACCCATTGTATGAGAAGTCAGAACAATGCAGAGAAAATATAACACTACAGTGTGAGAAAGAATAAAAGGCTGCAGTAGGACAGAAAATAAAGCATTCAACCAACACATACTGGAAAGCAAAAGAAAGACCTCTTCCTACCATCCTGTTGCAGAACTGACTCCTGTAGATGCGTATGAAGAAAAATAATAATAATTCACTAAATTCCATGAATAACTAAGGTAAAAAGTCAGCTCAGAAAGAAAATGAAAAGTCTATAGAAAAGGAACTTAAACACATGGAAATATATGACTTAAATGACAGAGAATTCAAGATTGCAGTTCTCAAAAAACTCAATGAAATGCAAGAAAACATAGACAGACAGTTTAATAAACTCAGGAACACAATCAAAGAACAAAACGAACACTATAACAAAGAGATTGAAGTTTTAAAAAAGAAACAAATAGAATTTCTGGAGATTAAAAACTCAAAATAAATGAAGAGTGAAACACCCAGCATAGGTAATAGAGCTGACCAGATGGAGGAAAGACTCAGTCACATAAAATATAGAAACCTGGAAATGACACAGATCAAAGAAGAGAGAGACTTGAGAGTTAAAAGAAATTAAAGAGCTCCACAAGAACTTTCTGACTCCATCAGAAAGAGCAATATAAGAATAATGGGCATACCAGAAGGAGAAGAAAGAGAGGAAAGGGAACAGAGAGGATAGTCAAACAAATAGTGGACTAGAACTTCCCAAATTTGTGGAAAGAACTGGATCCTCAAATCCAAGAAGCAAATAGAACACCTTATTACCTCAATCCCAACAGGTATTCTCCAAGGCACATTGTATTGGAGATGTCAATAATTAACAACAAAGAAAGAATCTTCAAGGCAGCCAGGGAAAAGAAGATGGTAACTTACAAAGGAAAGCCCATTAGATTATCATCAGATTTTTCAGCAGAAAATCTATAATCCAGAAAAGAGTGGAATCAAATATTCAAATTATTGAAAGAGAGAAACTATGAGCCAAGAATAATATATCCAGCAAAACATCCTTTAGATATGAAGAGTGATAAAGACCTTTCCACACATACAGAAGCTGAGGAAGTTTTCTAACACATGACCTGCACTACAATAAATATTGAAAGAGGGTATTCGACCTGAATCAAAAAAGGAAAAGAATACAAAACCATGAGTAGTATTACAAACAGACAGGCAGAAGCAGGAAATGGCAATCCTTACACCAAATAAGACACTATACACTTAAACATAACATAGAGTGTAAAGAAGAAGAAAAAAACATTTATTTTTAAAGAGGAAAAAGGCAACTTGCTACTACAGGACAGACATCAACTCACAGCATAAACATGGATAATTTGTGACAACAAAGCATAAAAGGGGAGAGAGTAAATGTCTGAACCAACACAAGGTAACGGAGAAAGGAAGCAAGCTGAAAAAAATGTAATACCCCAAATATAAAATTCTCGTTTACATAAACTTAATGGTAGCCACTCAAAAAAAATCTACAACTGAGATACATAAGATAAGGAAAGAAGAAACAGAAAGAAAAATCATAGAATACCACCACACTGAAATAATAGGCAGCAACAAAAAGGTAAAGAAACAATGGAGACACAGTCCTACTGAAAACCAAAGAGAGAATGATAGGAAATCCTCATATATCAATAATCACCCTAAGTGTAAATAGATTGAACTCACCAACAAAAAGGCACAGAGTAGCAGATTGGCTTAAAAAAACCTAAACCCAACCATATGCTGCCTCCAATAGACACATCTCAGCTACAAGGACAAATATAAACTCAAAGTGAAAGGGTAGAAATTGACACTCCAAGCATATGGTATTCAGAGAAAATCATGTGTAGCTATACTGATATCAGATGAAAAAGACTTCAAGATAAAAAAGGTAACAAGAGACAAAGATGGACATTTTATAATGATAAAGGGGACTATACAACAAGAAGACATAACAGTCACCAATAGTTATGCCCTCAATCAAGGAGCACCGAAATACACAAAGCAACTACTAACAGTACTAAAGGGAGAAATTGACCAAAACACAATTATAGTAGGGAACCTGAATACATAATTGACAGCTATGGATAGATAATCCAAACAGAAAATAAATAAAGAAATATTAGTCCTAAATAACACACTAGATGAAATGGGCATAACTGACATTTATAGCGCACTTCATCTTAAAACATCAGACTATACATTCTTTTCTAGTGTACATGGAACATTCTCAAGGATAAACCATATATTGGGACATAAAACTAGCCTCAGCAAATTTAAGAAGATTGAAATCATACCAAGCATATTCTCTGGTCACAAGGCTTTAAAAGTGAATATCAACTGCAAAAAGACAGCAGGAAAAAACATAGATATGTGGAGATTAAACAACATACTTGTAAAGAGTGACTGGGTCAAAGAAGAAATAAGAGGAGAGATCTAAAGATGCGTACAAACAAATGAGAATGAAAATACATCCTACCAACATTTTGGGGATGCAGCAAAAGCAGTTTTAAGATGGAAATTTACATCATTACAGGCCTATCTCAATAAACAAGAAAAATCCCAGATAAGTAACCTCACATTACACCTTAAAGAACTAGAAAAAAAATAAGTGAAATAGAAAGTCAGAAATAATGAAAATCAGAGCAAAACTAAATGAAATAGAGAAAAAAAAATAGAAAAAAATAATGCAACAAACAGCTGGTTCTTTGAAAAGTTTAATAAAATTGACAAACCCTTGGCTAGACTCAGTAAGATAAAAAGGGAAAATACACAAATACACAAAATCAGAAATGAAAGAAGGGAAGTTAGGACGGATGCCACGGAAATACAAATGATTACCCAAGAATACTATTAAGGACCATATGCCACTAAATTAAAAAGAAATGGACATGTTCTTAGAAACATATAGCTTTCCTCGGCTGAATCATAAAGAATTGGAAAATCTAAATACACTAATCAACAGTAAGGAAATTGAATCAGTCATCTGAAAACTTCCCAAAATCAAAAGTGCAGGACCAGATGGCTTCACTAGTGAATTCTGTAAAACATTCAAAGAAGATCTAATACCTATCCTACTCAAACTCTTCCAAAAAATTAAAAAAGCAACATAACTCATTTTATGAGGCCAACCTTGCCCTGATACCAAAACCAAGTATGGATAACACACAAAAAAAGAGAATTACAGAGCAATATTTGTAATGAATACAGATGCAAAAATCCTAAACAAAATTCTAGCAAATCGAATGCAACATGCATTAAACAAGTTATACATCATGTCCAAGTGGGGTTCATCCGAGGGGCACAACGATGGTTCAACATTCACAAATCGATCAATGTGATACACAACATAAACAAAATAAAGGGCAAAAATCATATGATTATATCAATAAATGGAGGAAAACATTTGACAAGATACAACACCAATATATGATTAAAACACTTAATGAAGTGGGATAGAAGGAAAACACCTTAACATAATAAAGGGCCATATATGACAAACCCTCAGCTAATATCATAATTAGTGGTGAAAAACTGAAGCCCTTTGTCTACATTCAGAAACACTACACAGATGTCCCCTATCACCTTTGCTTTTCAACATAGTATTGGAAGCCCTAGCCAGAGCAATCAGACAAGAGAAAAAAATAAAAGGCATCCAAATAAGGAACGAAGTAGTCAAATTGTCACCTTTTGCAGATGACCTGATGCTATATATAGAAAACCCTAAAGACTCCACCATGCTATATATAGAAAACCCTAAAGACAAAGCTATTAGAAACAATAAACAAATACAGTAAATTTGATGACCACAAAATCAATGTACAAAAGTTCATTGCATTCCTCTATACCAGGGGTCAGCAAACTTTTGAGATGGAAAAGCCAATCCTGTCCCTCACAACAATTTAAAAATTATTTGGGAGACATAAAATAAATGAAATCACCATTATGTGAATAATATCTTTAAAAATTTTATAAATGAAACTATGATAGTTTTATTTTCATTTTAAATTTTACTTCAGAGCCACATATATATACCCATGACCCCTGCTCTATACTGACAATGAAACCTCAAAAAAAGAAATTAAAAAAATTCCTTTGCGATTGAAACTAAAGGAATACAATACCTAAGAATAAGCTTAACCAATGATGTGAAAGACCTATACACTAAAACTATAAGACATTTTTAAAAGAAATTGAAGAAGACACAGAGAAATAAAAAGACATTTTGTGTTCATGGATTGGAAGAATCAACATTGTTAAAATGGCCATATTACTCAAAGCAATATACAGATTTAATGCAATCCCCATCAAAATCCCAATGGCATTTTTAAAATAAATAGAACAAAAGATCATCAGATTTATATGGAAATACAGAAGACTGTGACTAGCCAAAGCAATCCTAAGAAGAAAGAACAATTCTGGAGGTATCACACTCCCTGACTTCAGTTCGTACTACAGGGCAACAATAATCAAAACAGTATGGTATTGGCAGAAAAACAGACACACAGACCAATGGAATAGAATTGAGAATCCAGAAATAAATCCACATAAATATGGACAGATAGTTTTCAATAAATAAAAAAAAGGGCTTGCATCCCCAAGATTCTAATATGTTCTATTTACATTCTCATTTGTTTGTATGTATCCTTTGATCTCTCCTGTTATTTCTTCTTCCACCTAGTTGTTCACTAGTAGCATGTTGTTTAATCTCCACACATTTGTGGTTTTTCCTGCTTTATTTTTGCAGTTGATCTCCAATTTCAAAGCGTTGTGGGTAGGAGAATATGCTTGGTATGATTTCAATGTCCTTAAATTCGATGAGGCTAGGATTTTTTCCCAACCTATGGTCTATCTTTTACAATATTACATGTGCACTAGAGAAGAATATATATATATATATATATATATATATATATATATATATATATATATATATATATATATATATATGATCTGGTGTCCTGGGATGAAAGGCTCTGTAAATGTCAATTATGTCCATTTGGTCTAATGGATCATTTAAGGCTGATATATCCTTATTGATATTCTCTTTCGGTGATCTACCTGTAGTCGTCAATGGCTATTTAGGTCCCCAACTACAATTGTGTTTGTGTCAGTTTCTGCCTTTAGTTCTGTTCATAGCAGCTTTCTATATTGTGGTGCCCCTTTATTAGGAGCATATATATTTACGTGTTACGTTTTCTTGATCTATTGTCCCCTTTATCATTCTGAAATGCCCATCTTCGTCTCTTGCTACCTTTTTTTTATCTTGAAGTCTATTTAGTCAGATATAGGTATAGTAACACCGCTTTTCTTTGCATATCTCTACCTTAGAGTATCGTTTTCCACCCTTTCACTTTGAGTCTGTATTTGTCCTTTCAGCTGAGATGTGTTTATTCAAGGCAAAATATGGCTGAGTTTTGTTTTTTTATCCAATCTGCTACTCTGCTTTTCATTGGCGAGTTCAACCCATTTACATTTAGGGTGATTATTGATATATGAAGGTTTCTTATAGCTATTTTATCTTTGGCTTTTTGGTAGCTAGATGTCTTCATTGCTTCTTTGCCTTACTTTTTCATTCTCTTATTGGTGGTATTCCATTATTTTTTCCTGTTTCCTTCTTTTTTATATTATGCATTTCAATTCTAGATGTTGTTTTTTTGGGGTTTTTTTTTTTGAGTGTTCACCATTAGGTTTCTGGAAAAGAAAGTTTCATATATACAGTAGTCTTTTTTCTTTACCATGCATCTTATCTCTATTCCCCCTTGCAAAATTAGACCTTCACCCTCTTCCCGTTTATATTTTTGTTGTCATCACAAATTATCCCTATTTACTCTGTGAGTTCATTTTCAAGTTGCAGTAGTGATTTTCTTTTTCTTCTCTTTTTCTTTTCTATGTTTTTACCTCCTTTAACCTTTATGATGTGTTTAAGTTTATAGTGCACTATTCTGTTTAGGGTTTGCCATTTTCTGCTTCTGTTTGTCTGTCTGTTAGTAACCTTACTCATAGTTTTGTATCCTTTTGTCTCATTTTTTTCAGTTGAATAACCCCCTTCAGTATTTCCTGTAATGCAGGCCTTGTTGTGCAAAATTCCCTCAACTTCTGTATATCTTGAAAGTTCTTTATTGCTCCTTCATATGTAAAGGTTAACTTTGCTGGGTATATTATTCTTGGCTTGTAATTTTTGTCTTTCAATAGTTTGAATATTTGATTCCACTCCCTCCTGGCTTATAGTGTTTCTGCTGAAAAATCTGATTAAAATCTAATGTGATTTATTTTATATGTTACCATCTACTTTTCCCTGGCTGCATTGAAAATTATTTCTTGATCAGTGATTTTGACAGTTGCAAATATGTTTGGAAAGTGCTTGTTGACTATTTGTTGAATAGGCTCTCTGTTCCCTTCACCCTCTCTTCTCCTGCTGGTGTACTCATTATTCTTATATTGTGCTTTCTGATGGAGTCAGATAGTTCTTGTAGAGTTCTTTCATTTCTTTTAACACTCACGTCTTTCTCTTTTTCCATCTGCATCATTTCCAGATTTCTATCTTCAATATCACTCACTAATTCTTTCCTCCATCTGGTCAGCTCTATTTCCTAAGCTTGCTATTTCATTCTTCATCTCTTTTATTAAATTATTCAGCTCCAGAATTTCTATTTACTACTATTTTAATATTTTGATATATTTGGTAAAATATTCATTTTGTTCATTGATTTTTTTCCTGAGTTTATTAAACTGCCTATCCGAATTTTCTTGCATCTTGTTGATTTTTTTTTCAGAAGTGCAATATTGAATTCTCTGTCATTTGGGTCACATGTTTTTATGTTTTTAAGTTCATTTTCTGGATTTCTGTCATTTTATTTCTGAACTGATTTCTTGCCTTGGTTGTTCAGGTCAGCTGACAGTTTATTTCTCTTCCTAGGCATTTATGGAAATTGCTCTGCATCAGGTTCTTAGGAAGAGGTCTTTTTTTGTTTTTCAGTAAAAGAAAATGCTGGAGGATTTTACTTTTTCTTGCACTGCTTGGCTGACTTTTTGGGTCTATGCTGAGGGTGGGAGATGCTTTGTATTCCCTGGGGAGATGGGCATCTCCTCTGTGACCAGGTCAGTTCTGTCTCCGGGCATCACCCCCATGGGAGAGTGTGGTGGGCGTTGGGGTTTTGATCCCCTGAAATCCCAGTGGTGCCCCTGCAGCCAGATGCAATTCTGCACTGCCTGAGCTTTTCCAGGTGCTGCTGCTGGGATCAGTCATGACAGCTGGAGTTGGGGTGTGCTGGTAGAGGCCGTTGGTGTGTTTTTGGCTTTGTTTTTCTCCCAGTAATGGCAACTGTCAGACCTCAGCTGCTTCACATCTGTATCTCCACCTTCATCACTGGGATTAGCTGCAGTGTGTGTCTTCCACTCAGGAACTGTCTCTCCAGTTCTCAGGGCTGTGCTTTGTAACCCATTTCTCACTGCTACAGTTTCTTCTGGAGTCTGCTGGTAGCACTGGGAGAGTGCAGGGAGGCGAGCTCTGGGAGGGTGGGGTTAGGTGGCCAGGCTCTGTGGCTTTATTTTCTGCCTGGCAATGGTGGCTGGTAGAACATAGCTATTGCACCTCTGTGTTTGATCCCTGCCTTAATCACTGGGTTCAGCTGTATTATATGCTATCACTCAGGCAGGGATGCTTGGGGCCTCAGAGAGTGTACCTGCAGCATAAATCATTCCTGTCCCAGGACCTACAGTGAGCTCGTGCTCTGACCATGGGACCCGTCTCTGCTCTTCTCCTTTCCCTCCTCCTGTTCACCCCAATTCATTAACCTTTAGATATTTCAATGTGTGGATCTCTCTGATGTGTTTGTGTTGTGCAGGGAATACACTGTTGAATTATAGCTGTTCAACTTGTAACTTCAAGGGGATGGATCAATAGGGACTCCTCATGCTGCCATGTTTCTGAAGTTACCCACCCAACTCTTTTTTAAATGCAAATTTTACCTCAATTCTGTTACTATAGTTGCGTTGCCACACAGTATATAGCAAATTGTAGTGAGTAAGTATGTATGTACTGTAGTTAGGCTTCCTAGATTTAAATTCAGACTCTAATCTTGGGTCTTGGACAAATTACTTGGCCTTTTGTGCCTGTTTCCTCATCTTAAAACAGATGTATTAATACTATCGAACTTGTAGAGGGTTAAATATGATAAAACTCAAAAAGCACTTGAAGGACCTGGCCTATAAAGTGCTCAAATGATAGTTAATACCATAGTTTTCTATACTTATTCTTCTATGCTAACTCTTGTCATATTAGACAAATACCACCCATGTGTGAGACACACCTCCCAGGAGGTAATCATATTTTGATAATGCCTTCTTTCCAAATGGCATGAAAGTAAAGCCCTCCTATCATTTGTGATTTCCCAGTGATTAAAATCGGTATTGATAGTTCATATAAACTGTGGCATAGAAAAAGACAGTCTTTGGAAGCTGGGTAATCATTCATTGAACTGTAGTGGAGAAAATGCTTTTATTTTACTCTCTTAGGCTCATGGTTCAGGCTAGCAAATTAAACTCAGAAAATACAGATTAACAGGATGAAAGGCATACAAATTTTATTTTACATATACAGTCACTTTACAGAAAGAAAAAGTTAAATTCCAGAGAAATCGTTAGACTTGGGGGCTTGTATGTCATTTTAACAAAAGGCAATAACATTGTAGAGAAATTGCTAGACAAAGGAAAGGGAGTTTAGGCTTCTATGGGAGGTAAAATGTGAAAAGGTAAACATATAGGGGAAACTAATAGTAAATAAGGGTTATTAAGTAATGTTTTTACATGCAGACTCATTTCAATGCCATCTCTATCTCTGGTATTAAGAGTTGTTCTCTTCTTGGTGTGGGAGAGGGGGACACTTCCACAATGAAAATTTACACCCTGTTTTTAGGTAGATGGGGGAAAGCAGAGAGTTGTTCATGTGTCTGCTTTTCCTCAGTTGCCTTTAGCTTAAAAGTCCTTATGCCAAAAATAGTCCTTATGCCAAAGTGTCATATTTTAGGGTGTCCTATTCTATTTCCCTTCACAATCAACAAATATTTTTTGAATGCAAGGTATATGCCAGGCATTGCTTCATGCACGAGGTTCATGGAGGTGACTTGTTGGTTGGAGAGATAGAGTATAAGATAAAATAAATATATATGATATTGGAAAAGTAATACAGGGTAAGGGATTTGAGAGTGATGGAATGGGAATACTACTTTAGATATATGTACTTTCCAGTGAGGTAACTGTAACTCTACTCTTTCTATTTCTCCCATTCGCAAGAACACATCATTATGTAAGCTTGAGTAACATTACCACTGGTATAAACTTCTGTCTGTTTTTTACCCTACCTCTAAATGTATATATTTTGGAAACCTCAGACTAAGCATAGTTAGTAACAAATGTGAAAATTAAGGAACAATTGATTATTTTCTGGTTCCGTTTACAAGCTATTTCAACTTCTTGCTCTCATGGAAGGAGCTATTTCTTTTGTGCTCAAGAAAATAATATTCTGAAAAATGTTGTTACTATTTCACCCTAACCAAAAAGAAAAAAATAGAGAAAAACATCATAATCATCATTTTCAACAGCAACAGCAAAATATTAACCTAAAGTAACAATACATACAGTTTTAATCTCAGAGGTTAATTGACTTGCTTGAAGTCACACAATTTAGTAACAAAGCTATAAATTGAACCTATAATTTTTCATTTTAAAAGATCATGTTGAATTTTTAAACAGAACTGGAGGTACCCTTAAAGGGTAAGAAAGAAAAAAATGAAAGTTTTCTCTGAATAGTTCCAGCACTTAATAGATTACTCTCAGTATGTGGATTAGAGCAGTCAGTGTGGGACTTCAGAATTAGATAAGGCTTAAAAATTCTGCTAGTTCAGGTACAACTTTAAAAGTTTAAAAAAGTGTTATTTTCAGAATGACACAAGATGCTTCAAATCCTCAAATCCTGAGTCACATCTCATCCAATTGAATGCCCAGCCAAGGACTTTGTTTTGCCAAGATAAGGGTGTCACATGGAAGCTCCCCATAAAACTTTATAGAATCCAAATGTCCAGTTTTCTAATAAAAAGAAAGGTGCATCACTGGCACTGGAATATGAGACTAATTGGATCTAGATTTCATTTCATATATTTAAGTCATTATTGAAAAAGGAATATTTAATCTCCAATGTAGGAAAACTCTGTATCATAAGCACAATAAAAATGTATCCACAAAAACTAGCTCATTGAAAAATGTAGCCTTCATAACCTTACTGACATCGAGGGGAATAATTTCTTGCCACCTGCATTGCTATATCCTTTTTATTAGAAAATCTGTCAAAAATGGTTATGATTTTAATCTCCCTGGTGATTAGAAAAGGAGCTCAAATACTTTGAATTGTAGGCATAAATATTTACCAAAGGTCATTACAGCTTTGGTTCTCATTCTCTGAAACAAATTAATAACATCTGGTGAAGAACAGCCTAAGGTCTCAATATTATTTTTGTAACACCAAGGCAGTCTCAATAAATATGCTCTAAAATAGTTACTTTTTTCTAATTGCTAGGACATACATAATGTCAAATAACCTCATCCTCTAAAAGTGTACTGATTCCCTGTAAACATTTTAATATATTTAGGTGTGCATATGTGAAATGCATACTAGACATACTGCATGCTAGGGTATGTAAGCACCAACTGGATTCCCATAGTTGAGCATGTTTCTGAATTACCCCCCATAACAACAAACAAGAGAAAAAAGCATCTGGGGTGCCTAAATTCATCACAAAAAATATGAAAACTGTATCAGTACAAAGCACATAATAGTACATGAAAAAATGCTATGCCTGCATGAGCTGAATATTATTCATAGAGACGGATTTTTTGTTATTAATTTTATTTTCCTGTTGTTTCTGAGAAAGAAAACTGTAAGATGATTAGAGAATGAGCATACATACTCCTCAAATATTTTAAACATTAAATGTGTGCAGGTACACACACACACACACACACACACACACACGCTCACACACACGTGGCTTGGTGAAATTGTGAAGGCTGTAAGATGTGGGGGGGCATTATTTTCTTTATTTATTATGTTAGTTTCAGGTGTACAAGACAAAATAATGATTAGACATTAACACCCTTCAAAAAGTGATAACACTCCAAGTCTACTATCCCTCTGACATCATATGTAGCTATTACAATACCATTGGCTATATTACCTAGGCTGTATTTTACATCCCATGAATATATATCAGAGGTGCCAAAAAAATGTATACACATGACTTGTATTCACCTTTTGTTATCGGTATATATTGATTATTACAAAAAATACAGTTTTTTCCTTTTTAAAAATGTGTATACATTTTTTGGCACTCTATATATTTATATTGGGGGTGCCAAAAAAATGTATACAAGAGGACACTGGTCAACTTTGCTGAAGCAGTAGTTTGCCATAATCAGAAGTGTCTGCATGCTGATGGTAACCACTTTGAGCACCTCTTGTAATTGCATAAGTCAAACGTGACTTGTATTCATCTTTTGTTATTGATATATGTTGAGCATTACAATTTTAGTAGCTTTTTCCTTTCTAAAAATGTGTACACATTTTTTTCACCCTCTCTCTCTCTCTCTCTCTCTCTCTCTCTCTATATATATATATATATATATATATATATATATATATATCCTCCTTGATGTCAAGAAATCAGGCATATTAAATTTGGTTAATTAATATAATCAGAATGCATTTTTAGATACATAAAGTATGTTCATTAGGCCTAGATTTTTGTGCTTACAAAGCTTTAAAAATTGACTACTTCTACGCATTTTCTATTTTAGTCAGTTTGTTCAAGGTTTCTCTATTTTACTCGTTTTGCTTTGGTTTATTTTCTATTTTAATTTTTTTCAGTCACAGTTGACATTTAATATTATTTTATATTAGTTTCAGATGTACAGCATAGTGGTTAGACATTTCTGTAATTTATGCAATGATTCCCTGATTAGCTTAGTACCCACCTGGCACTATTTATAGTTGTTGCAACTTTACTCTATGCTGTACTGCTTTGGTTTATTTTTAATAGTTAATCCAACTTTTTCTGAACTCTATTCCCCAGTCTTGATCTGTCTCCTAAAAGGCATACACACTTAATACTCTCTCTTCTTTTCCTGGTTTTACAAGAACAGAAATAAGTCTGATGGGCTGATTTGAATATCACCACCCTTTACATCATCCCTGGAAGATTTCTGTCTCTCATGCTAATTTTGATGGTTAAAACTGCACTGTTAGAGTGCCTTATGGACTCCCAGAGAATTGTATATGCATGAAAAATAAACACATAAGCCCTTCTTGGATTGTATTTTCTCTAACTAATGCTGTTTTGTTGCCAATTTTAAGAATCAGATGCAATGACTAGCTTCCACAAAATTCTTTTTAATAATTAGATCCATATTATTTAGCTTATTGAATTGTGCTCATCAATTGTAAACAAGGAATTGGGTAAATTAGTTTTACTCATTCTGAATAGCCTAAGAAGTGATGTTCAGAGAAGTAATTGTGAGTGAGAAACTGCATCAGAGTATTTTCAATATATGATCGTCATCAACTTTCTTATTTTCTCTAACAAGAAAATTTTGTACCCTAACTAATCCACTATGAAATGGCCATTCTCTTTGAAACTGCCACACCTACACTACTACTACAACTCTCTTTGCTGAATAAAATAATCCTTCTTCCCCATATTTATTTACACAAAGCATAAGAAGCATCCCAAAAATGTTAAATTGACTTCAAATTGCTTACATTTTAAAAATTATTTTTATTTTATTTTTGGAGTGTGAGATAGAGAGCTAGAGTGCTAGAAGGGTTATGCTAGGTGGAATATAACCTTTTAAACAAACGTTGTATAAGAAAGAGAATAAAACAGAGGTAAGAAGATACAGTGAGGAGATAAGATTAAGACTGTGACCATAATATGAGAGGAAAAAGTCATACAAAAGAGCAAACAATAAATGAAAGAAAAGGAATTGGAGCATGAGAAAATGGGCCATTGAAGACTATAGCAAGGAGGTAGGCATGGAGAGTGATTAAATTTCCAACCAATACTACTCCATTAATTAGATTATGTAAACTAATTATCTATAATTTACTATGTATATTTGTGTTCAAATTTTATATTCAGAAATATAAAGTTCTGATCGCTAGCATTTTCAACTTGAACAATATAAAAACCAACACAAGATAATGAACTAGGATAAAAGCAGTTTTGCCTGGGAAATTCAATCAAAGCATTGACAAGAAAAGAGGTAGTTTGAGAGGAAAGATGCAAAGCTGAGTTTGAGGAGAAGTTTTTTTTGAAGTGGTGGCAGCATTTCCAAAGAAATATCCTGGCAGTAGTAGAAAGCCGGCAACTGAAGTGCTGGTGGGAATATGTGGCGGGTGAGTAAACTGGAGAGTCATCAGCAGAAAATGGGCAATAAAAATTCATAAAACACAAGGAATTAGTATAGATAAAAGAGATATCCTGGGAAAATTTTGGAATTATGGACATGGAGGAAAAAATGGAGAGAGCCATGTAAGAGAAAGAGAAAGAGCAATGAAATGACATTTTGAACACACACTCCATGCATGCCTGGTACTGTACTAAATGCTGGGGATACAAAGATGACTAAAATATGGTCTCTTCCTTCAAGCTCACAGTGTAGTCCAGGAAAATGTTGTTCTGTTAGCTACTTGCAATAAGCATTATAACCGACATTTTTGACAAGGACAGACTGGATGCACAAAGAATCAATGAAGTGGGGAAGGGACAAGCAAAGCACAAACTCATAGAGCACTTGATATAGTATTAGTGATGGTTAAAGGTTTTGCATAATTATTTAGTAAATCTACACAACTATATTATGAAGTAGATACTAATATCAGTCTCATTTTACAGATGAGGAAACTGAGGCACAGAAAACTTAAGTGACTTCCTCAAGATCTCCCAACTTTGAAGTAGCAGAGCTTCCATGTCAGCTGGCTTCAGAAGAACTAAGCATAACTACCACACTTTAAAGGTGACAGGGCTCAGGCTGAGTCAGTTGTGTGCAGGCTGACATAGGGACCCTGACCCCGGGCAAGGTTCTGGCCCACATAAGTGGGGGCCGCTGATGCGTGGGCCCTGGCCCCAAACATAACAAACCTTGACTACAGAGTCTGCTTCGTAGGCTCCAGGCTCCGTTGAAATAAGCCCTTTACATAAGTATGATTCACAGCTGCTGGAGGGAGCATGCCACTTCCGTGCACTCTCCTCCCCCAAAACCTCTATATAATGGTGGCTATTGCTGAATAAAGCTGCGGCACGCTAGCTGGTTCCTCCTCATGTCAGCTCCATGTACTTTCTTTTCCCTGGGTATCTCACTGCCCCCAGCAGTCCCCCGGAGATGACAAAAGAGAAAATAAACAAACATAGAGCATGAGGTGTGTGGCTTGGTATTGAGGCATGTTTTGGAAATTTGTCAGGTATTAAAGGCTAGAGAAAGGTATTCTAGCCAAAGAGAAAGCCTGTGCATAAGCACAGAACCATGCCATGGCAGAACATAGTCTCTAAGTCAGTCAGCACAACCTGGTTATTAACACAGCATCCTGAATTGGAACCTAGCCTTGATGGTTTCTAAGAAGATGCTGCTTTAGCTGGTGTATGGTTTATAATTTTAGTAAATTACCAAAATAATTTTTATTTAATTGGTGCCTCCATTAGTCTCATTGTTAAATAAATGCTATATAAAACTATTTTCTCAGTCCTAGATATTTTGGAAAATTATACCAAAATAAAATAAAACTAGAGAAACAGAGGAAAGTCCAGAGTAATAAAAAATACTTCTAGACAATCCAAAGTATCTCAGTTAAGTTGATTTATAAATCACATGTCCAAGCCCAAAACACCCTGCAGTTTATGCCAAAACACAGGCAGGAAATTTTTGTTCCAATTCAACATGTAGCTGGTGTTTCTGCCTTCCTTTATAATCTTGATATACCAATTATCACTCCCAACTTTTCCTTGCAAATCATAATTTTCTGTTCTCCCCATCTTGCCTTGTCATCTCTCCCCCTTTCCTCTTCTCATTTCCCAAATTTCCTTTTGTCAAGTAGTTCTTCTGAATTCTCAGTCCATTTTCAAAAACAACATCAGCATCATAAAGCAAAGAACACAAAACTGGGAAGTTGCTTTCTATGCTGATGTGTTGTGACCTTCCAGATGCCGAACCAATTGTTCCCACGTGCTGATCCCATGAAGTCATAAGGAAAGTATCTCAGAATGCTGAGACCTGAGAGAATGATCTCCGTAAAGCTTCCTTATCAGATGGTCTCGGAATCCTGAGTCCATCTCCTGGGGTCGTGTGTGAAGGTGCAGTATGTGTTGGAGCACAGTGGGGCTTCAGGGAAAACAGTTGCTAGGTACACAGACTCAACAGAATTGAATGAGAAAAACAAATTCACTTCCTTGTCGCAGCGGATAATAAAAGCTGTGTGTCAGCCAGGTTTGGGCTCAGTCCTTGAGGCTTGAGTCCCCTGGCCTGCTTTAACCTGATACTTGGCTCTTGTGTTGCTTAACCCTATGCTGCCTCTCTTGCATCCTACAGCTCTTGCCGCATAGGATGCGACAATGTGTGACAGAGCAATTATTACATTTCACTTAGCTGACTAGTACAGAGATTAGGTTGGAGATTGGCTGCCATACCAAAGTTTAGGTTCTGAAATATTTTTTATTGTTATAAGAGTATTTTACCTGAATTTCACTTTTATATTTTTTTTCCATAGAGATGGTGGTAAATTAAACTCTCCTGCTGCATCTTTAAGATTTTTCCTCCTTGAGTCCACTTCATAGTCGATGTAGAGGCCTGACCACCGCATTGTATTTCTGAAACTGATGTTGAATAATACTGTATGTCAACCGTAATTATATATATACATATAGTCTCGGGACATGGAGTAGAGAGCAGGAACGGATTCAATGGAATTGTAATAGATAAGCATGATATCAGGGGTGGGAGGGCAATAGATGGGGGAGGGGGGTTGTTACCTGGTGAGGGTGAAAAAGGGTAACTATTGTATTGTTCTGTACACCTGAAACTAACAATAAAAAAAAAGATTTTTCCTCCTTTTCTGCTTTACCAGTCTTGTTGCAACAAATTGAATTAGAGATGAATTTGTTGTGTTTGTCTATGGAAAAACACTCCATTATAATAGTGGCAATTGTTGAGAGAGGTGGGAGAAAACACTTCAGGAATATTTATGATACTTCAAAATGACGCATATGCTAATAAAGCAAATGCCTTAGGGCCTGTTGAGGACCTTAGCATAGATTAGAAAAGGATTAAGAGCAGCAACTAATTTAGTATCAAAGGTAAATAAAATGGGAGTCTTTCTTGAGGGAACTGTTTTTAGAACGTGTTTAATTGATTCCCAGTTTCAAGTTTCCTTTTGTTCCTTTTACCTGTTAACATTTAGTAATGCAGAATAAAACTCTTGTTCCCCTACATTCAGCTCAAATTATCTCTATGCTATACACAGAGTGTGCCAAAAAATGTATACATATTTAAAGAAAGAAAAAAACTATTAAAATTGTAATACTCCATAAGTAAAGCCACAATGAGCATTGGAACACATATATCTTTACAGATAAATGTTTTCAGATTTTTTGGGTATATACCCAGGAGAGGGATTGCTGGGGCATATGATAATTATATTCCTAATTTTATTTATGGTGGCCAAGACATGAAAGCAATCAAAGTGTCCTTTCATAGATGATTGGATAAATAAGGTGTGGTATATATACACAATGGAATACCATTCAGCCATAAGAAAAGATTAAATACTGCCATTTGTGACAAAATGGATGGATTTTGAGATCATTATGCTAAGCAAAATGCATCACACAGAAAAATTCAAGAACCATATAATTTCACTGATATGTGGGATATAAAAGTGAAAGCAACAAAGGAACAAGACAAACAAAGAAAGAAACAAAAACTCATAGAAATAGACAATAGTTTAGCAGCTACCAGAGGGTAAGGCAGATAGATGAGGGTAAACGTCATCAAATATATGGTGATGGAAGGAGAACTGACTCTGGGTGGTGAACACACAATGTGATATATAGATGATGTATTACAGAATTCTGCACCTGAAACCTATGTAACTTCACTAATAATTGACACCCAATAAATGTTAATTTAAAAAAAGTATAATAAAAGAGCTTACAAACCCCATCCTCCCCCCCCAAAAAAAAAACCCCACAAATTTCAACAGGTCTTAAACAAAATCTCAGGTATTGTATTTTTCTTTTTTCTGTACATCCTTTACACTTGATAGTGAATGATATATCACACATCTCTTCATATCACTAGGAATTATATCATCCAATAATTATACTAGTTTTTTACTCCAGCAAAATATTAGAGTATACTTAAAACACATTGACTAAACAAATTTAAACCATTCCTGATATGCACCAGAAATACTAAGTTGATACCATCATGCAACTAGAAACTCAATTAGAGTAATATGGAATTCCCTTCTAAATATTATTTATATTAATAAAAATACAGATTCAAGAGTGGAAGTCAATTGTTTACTTTTAAAATATTACCTTTAAATGTTAAAATTACCTTTAAATTTATAAAATATTATATTTTCTCAGTACTAGTTTAACTCAATGAAGCTGTAGGAGACCCTGAACTATTTTAATGCATCAGGTATCTGAGCAAACAATGAGAGAAACCAGCAGATCGAACACCACTTTCTTAGGAGGGATTCATCATACCCAAGAAATTGTGCTTGGGCGTGCTGCCCCACCATCCTATTGCCCATTCCCAACAGCACCACTCCCCACCACCACCATACATACAAAGCAAAAGCTTCAAGCCCCTTTGGAGCTACAAAAGTTTTCTTCCTTAGGAATGTCAGCAGCGTGCTTATTTTGGCAGCACATATACTAAAATTGGAACGATATAGAGAAGATTAGCAAGAATATCAGCGGCTATTGATGTCCCACTTTGTGCTAGACTGCTGATTACAGTGAACATGTATCACTGTCTTCACTGTTGACACTTTTAGATAAATGCCATATAGTTTTGCTGGCCATGACTCTCTTGTAATAGTGAGGCATTGTGTTAGTATGGTAGGGCTGCTGTAACAAAATACTACAAATTGGGTGGCTTAAACAACAGAAATTTATTGACTCATAGGTCCTAAGTCTAGAAGTCCAAGATCAAGGTTTTGGTAGGGTTGGTTACTTCCAAGCACTGTGAGAGAAAATTTGTTCTAGGCTTCTTACGTAGTATCTGGTGGTTTGCTGGTAATTTTTGTCATTTTTGGCTTGTAGAAGTATCACGCTGATCTCTACCTTCATTTTCATGTCATTTTCACTATATGCGTGTCTCTGTGTCCAAATTTCCCTTTCATAAGGACACTAGCTATATTGGATTAGTGCCCACTCTAATGACATCATCCAAACCGATTTCATATGCACCAGCCATATTTCCAAATAAAGTCACATTCTGAGGTACTGGGGAAGGGTAGAATTTCAACATATAAATTGCTGGGGGACAGAATCCAACACATTCAGGCATGAATTACTTTTCACTCAAAGACAGTATGATTTCCAGCAAGGGCTCAGCATGATTGATGAAAATGCTCTTTTCCTCATTGTGGGAGTTTTCTTATTGTTAATGATTAAAAATCTGAAAGAATGAAAAACAATGCTGATGTTTACAGCTTAGGTATATTATCTGCTCTCCATTGGATGTTTTGATGAAATGCTCTCTATGACCTAACTCTTCAAGCTGAACAGATTATATAAATTGGCCTGATTTTAAATTGAATGTGTATTTTTGTAACAACAGAGAAATTCATTGAAGGCAAACCTTTTACAAGCCATTATCTACCCACATTATCTACCCACCGAAGATACCTTTTTATAGAGAAATGTGCTCTTGTACCATAATTTCACATTTTGTTGCCTGTTCCACATATTGAATATTCAGAAAATATTGCATGAAGGCACTGACTAAAAATCATGCCTCTTGGCATGGAAGTTTATTGCATACTTTCACCACCTCTCCTCATTACTACTAAGTAAATGGCTCTAGTGACAAAAATAGTGCAGACAAATAAGAATGCCATAGAAAATATTGTATTAGAAGGAACTGGAAACTCTGGCAGAAATAGCTAGCTATCTGCCAGACGGTCTGGCCCCTATCCATACTGTAGACTAATGGCTGGATAGTGGCTGCCCATTCAAAGACTACATTTCTCAGTCTGCCTTGAAATTAGCTGGGGGTATGTGATTGAGTTCCGGCTAATGGAAATAGAGTTAAAGTAATTTTTGTCATTTCTAGACATGACCTATGGCTCAGAAAAACTTCCTATGCAGCAGCACACTGTTTTCCCCCACGTGCCAGAGAGATGTTGAATTTGAGGGTGACATTAGAAGGCTGCATGTTGAAGATGAGAGTGCCTTTGACAGCCCAAGTCCCAGGCATACCTTTCCACCACTGCTAACTGCATTTTATATGAGAGAGCAATAAACTTATATTGTTAAAATCACTGAGAATTTTCAATTTAATGTTATAACACCAAAACTAGCATTTACATGTGCTAATGCAGACACAAATTGTGTCATGTTTTTTTATTGCTCATCGTGGCATTTCTTCCATGACAACTAAAATAAATTCTGGATTTACTTTGCAGAATTAGCTTTGAAAATTACCTCCCAAATTTAGAAAGACCTTTTTTATTTGTTTGTTTGTTTGTTTTTTTGTTTAATTGGGGAATTGGAGGGGGGGACCAGCCAAGTTGTTGTTCTTCAATCTTAGCTGTAGAGGGCGCCAGTCGCCATCTGGCTGCCCATCGGCAGCTTGTGGCTTCTAAGCTCAAGGTGCTGTGTTACAATCTTAGTTGCCGGTGGGCGTAGCCACCTTCCCATGTGGGAGTTGAACCAGTAGCCTTGTTATTAAGAGTGCACATTCTATATCCACCGAGCCATCCGGGGCAGCAGCTCAGCTCAAAGTGCCAAGTTCAGTCTTAGTTGCGGGTATGCATAGCCCACCATCGAACAGGCAGTCTTGTTGTTAGGAGCGCATGCTCTTAACAGCTGAGCCATCGTGTCACCTGTTGGCAGCTCAGCGGCAGCTCAGCTAGGGTATAGCGTCACTGGCCAATGTGGGAATCAAACCAGCAGCCTTGTTTTTCTGAGCTTGGCCCTTTTAAGCTAACTCTTAACTAACTTAGCCACTTGGCCGGCCCTGTTGCTTTTTTAATAAATGATAATCTTTCTGTAAACTATCGAGTGAGACCAGTGGCAATAGTGATATTATAATTGGATTCCAAGACCTATGATAGCTATTTCTACATTGTCATATGTTAAGACATGAAAGGAAAGAGAAGGGTGAGACATAAAGATTTTTTCTTCAAGAATGGGTTAGGTGGTTTACTTAGTTTGGTAGGTTTAGCATATAGTACATGGTAGATAATCAGTAGTGTTCTTGACTGAATGATAGAGCAAAAAGATTAGTAGTCTTTTCCCTAGAATGATCCCTCAAAAGGGTTTAGCAGATCAAACTGCCAATACCAAGTATTTTCAGACACTTTTTTTTAACATGAAAAGACGATCATAGACTAATTCTTAAAATTATATTATGTTAGGGAAGAAAGGTAAAAGTTGCTGAGATTCAGTGTTGACTTTTTAGTTGTCTGCTGAACTGGAATTAGCTTAAAATAATTTTGTAGCAAAATATTCTATATTTTTGAAACAGGATTTCTTCCTTGCTTAAATTTTGCTGCTATCCGTGCGTAATTAACCTAAATTGAGCTAAATCACATCCTACAAAACATGCAATGCATCTTTCCATTTCCATGTTTTTTCACACTGTTCTTCCTGCCTGGATGTATGTCCTTCTGTATTGTCCCTGTTTTTATTTATTTTTATTTTTTATTTTTTATTTTTATTATTATTATTTTTAGCTGAGCCATCCTGCCACCTGTTGGCAGCTCAGCGGCAGCTCAGCTCGGGCTGGACTCGAACCGCTGTTGCTCAGAGCTCAAACTCTTGAGCGAGCTCTTAACCAACTGAGCCACTCGGCCGGCCCCTATTGTCCCTGTTTTTAAATTCTGTCCCTTTTCTGAAGACTAGTTCCAATCTTATCACTTTGCCCAAATCATTTCACACACCTTTTCCTTCTCTAAATTCCTCAGACAGCATTCCCTGTACTACCCATGAGTTATGAATCATAATCTACTTTGTTTCTTTATCTTTATAAGTGGATATTTTGTTTCTCCAGTTACACTAAAAATTTCATGAGAATAGCACCCTTGTCTTAGACTAGTTTGCATTCCCTAAATCTAGCAGAGTACATTTGTCTTATATAAAGTATCAAATAAATGTTTAAAAACAGGCAGACTAGGGTAGTGGAAAAATACTTTGAGTGGAAACAAAAAAGAAAATTTGATGCCAGATTCTGATATTTATTAGTTTAGTAAACTTGGATAGGCACTCAATTTCATTGGTTTCCAGTTTCCTTGTTTGTGAAATGGTGATTAAAATACCCTGTTCAACCTATTTCACAGGCTGGTTCTAAAGATCCAGTGGGGCATAATTTATCTAAAAGTGCTTTGCACACTTCAAAGTTGTATGCAGAATTATTTTTTCACTAAGTGTAGTATAGTATAGTATAGTATAGTATATAGTATAGTATAGTATAATATAGTATAGTATAGTTTAGTACAGCATAGTATGTACATGTATAGTATCCTCACAATGCCTGGTACATAGTAGGCTCTCAATAAATATTTGATGAAAAAGTAACTCAATAAATAATTTAACAATTAGCAAATTTAAACATGTAGTTATTTCCATTGAAGATCCCCGGGTACCTTTCTGAGACAATCATCTGTTAATTTCAATTTTTATTTTTCCTCACCAGAGAACAAATAGCTTACCTGGCAATTCATTTCTCCTCACTCAAATGTTCCAACAGGAGGACTATGTTGGCTTCTATCAAATATTACCTTTCTTCACAAATTCTGGTCATTCAAGATAATTTTCTTTTTTTCTTTTTAAAACTTTTGTCAATCAATAAATATAAAGGTAGCATTTCCTTACCATAACAAAAGCTTCTAGCTATTATGAATCTCACTTTAAAAGATTCTTTGGAATTTATTGTGACTATAATTACTTAAAAGCAATACAAATATAGTGTTCATAAGTTTAGATTCTGGAGTCTAGGTTTTCACATTTCATTACTCCTAATTAGTAGTTGTGTGGCCTTGGCTAAGGTACTTAATCTTTGTGCCTCAGTTT
>NW_017731895.1:75824-76972 GCF_001890085.2 Hipposideros armiger
TAATTATTTAATAAAATAATATATGACTATCTTTTGTGTGAATACTCACATATAGAAATTATGACTTTCCATTCGCCACTTATTTAGCATATCTTCATATTGTGAAACTAGTAAAACTTCTACATTTTACCAATAACATTTTCAATAATTCCTATGAAAATATTTCAAGAATTAAAAGTTCTAATATTTACCTTGTTCTGGGCAACACTGAGGTTCATCTAATTTTGTCCCCGGTATTTAGCAATAGCAATTTTTTTCTCCCTTAGTTTTGAGTCACTGCTATGATTCTTACATATGCTTCTTCTCTACTTACTTTAAGTAAATCCTCCCTCTTTTTAAAACTTATGAGTTTAAAGTTTGAAAATAAGTCATTTAATTACTGATATGCATAGCTTTCTTGCATTTACAATATTGTATATAGTAAAAGCAAATACATTTTCATGGAAAAAGTACAGTTAAAATGTCAACTGATTTGTATTTCATTTAGCTCATACATACCCCATTTAACAATCAGCTGCTTCTGAAGAGGTTCTTTTATTTTTGTGCATTCATAATGGAAATATCTGAGATTACTAAAAATCGTCAAGAATAACTGATTGTCTTAATGATTAATCACCTGTATTTCAGCTGGTTACAAAATAACACTGTGTATTACTTTTCACTAATGATCATTACCTTGATTTTCTTATTTCCTGCTTTTCAAAAAGAAAGGGGTAATCAGTTCCATGCCCTGTGAATTGTCAAATAGAAAACAAATTTTACATCCCTTGCAAATTAGATTTTCCCCATGTGCTATCCAATTCAAGTTTGGTTCTGTACAGCTTAAAATCATGCCAAAAAATCATCTGTTCAAAAAATCTTTAGTTCTGACTTCACATTTATTATGGAAAATTTACTGTTAGATTCTGTTTCCAAAGGGCATTAGGCACTATTGAAAAGATCTGAATTGCTGAAGGCTCTTTTCTCCTTGGTGGTCAAGTTTGCTTCCTTTGTTCAGCTCTTTTATTATTTTTTTCCTCAGCCCTTGGAATCTGCTTAATTCTGAAGAGGTTTTAATTTAAGAATTGAAAACCATTATATAGTTTGAAGACAACTCTAGGGCAACCTTCCTCCCTTAACATTTGGCTTTGGGAAAAGTGACTGAAGCA
>NW_017731895.1:81967-94336 GCF_001890085.2 Hipposideros armiger
GGGAGTGCAGACATACTTACATCTGACAGAAGATACTTCAGGATAAAAAAAAGGTAGCAAGAGACAAAGATGGGCATGTCATAGTGATAAAGGGAGCAATACAACAAGAAGCAACACTTATCAATTATATGCCCCCAATCAGGAAGCACCAAAATATACAAAACAAATACTAACAGAACTGAAGGGGGAAACCGAAAAAAAAATACAATTATAGTAGAGTACCTAAATATGCCATTGACAGGTGTGGGTAGATTATCCAAACAGAAAATCAGTAAGGTACTATTAGCCTTAAATGACACATTAGATGAAAGGGACATCATTGACATTTAGAGAACACTTTATACTACAACCAGACTATACAAACTTTTCTAGTGTACATGGAACATTCTCAAGGGTAGACCATATACTGGGACATATAACTAGTCTCAGCAAATTTAAGAAGATTGAAATTATGCCAAGCAAATTACCTGATTCCAAGGCTTTGAAATTGGATATCAACTGCAAAAAGAAAGAAGGAAAAACTACAAATACTTGGAGATTAAACAATATGCTTTGAAGAACAACAGGGTCAAAGAAGAAATAATAGGAGAGATAAAAAGATACATAGAAACAAATTAGAATGAAAATACATCCTATCAAAATTATTGGGATACATTGAAAGCAGTATTAAGAGGGAAATTTATATCATCATGGACCTATCTGAAGAAAAAACAATCCCAAATAAACAACCTAGCATTACATCTTAAAGAATGAGAAAAAGAAGAACAAATGAAACCCAAAGTCAGCACTAAAATAGGTGCTTTAAATTCTCAATCCACTAATTTGTCCTAGGCACCTTTTCATGGCCTTTATAAAGGACAATTGACAATTACAAGTTTTAAAAAGTGTGAGAAAGTTTTCCAAAACTTTCTTCAAACCTGGATGAGTGCTCTTTCAAAAATATCCTTTTATATGTGTGTCTCAGTTAGCTCGTGCTCCTGTAACAAAATACCATAGACTGGGTGGCTTAAACATTTATTTCTCACAGTTTTAGAGGCTTGGCAGTCTAAAATTGAGGTGACAAAAGATTTGGCTCTCTTTCTGGCCTCCATACGGTTGCCATTTCACTGGACGCTCACATGACCTCATGACATCTTTTTTTGTGCTCACTTGAGGAGAGGGAGAGAGAACAAGAGTGAGTGTGCAAGCTCTCAAGTCTCCTCTTAAATAGGACACTAGTTGCATCATGAAGGCACCACACTCATAACTTCATCTAAACTTAATTAATTCCCTAAGGCCCTACCTCCACATACTATCACATTGGGAGTTAGGGCTTCAACATATGAATTTTGTGGGGATACAAACATCCAGTCCCTAACAACATGGAAATTATTAATAATACTAGAGTGTTTGTTACCTATTAAAGACTTCCTGAGTATTTCAAATACAATATCTCATTTCACTACATTTTAACCTAGGGCTAATATGCTGAACCATGAAGAGAATGTATTTTAAACTCCACAAAACATTTCCAATTATATAGTGGGCATAGTGGTTCCAAAGGGAGAAATTCAATGTCCAGAACCCACACCCTTCAAGCATTCTTAAAAGGAACTAATATTTACTGAGAACCTGATATTTGTAAAGCATTGCACTAAGTAATTTGCATATATAATTTTATTTTTATGGGTGCCCATGTAAGCTAGTGTAGGGGAGGAAAATTTTCTCCTTTACTCTCTGAGGGTCTCTAGCTGCATCTAAGAATTAAACTAATATAAAGTTATCAGGAAAAAAGCATACATGCTTTATTAGAATTTTACATGTATATGGAAGTCTTCACAAGAAAATGAAGTCCCGGGGCCGGCCAAGTGGCATGATGGTTAAGAACTGGCTTGGGACGCCAGAGGACCCTGGTTCGGATCCCACATATGAGGGCCAGTGACACTGCCCTCTACAGCTAAGATGCTGAACAACAGCTCAACCTGGAGCTGGGCTGCCATGAGGCGACGGCATAGGCTGCAGCCCCTGCTGCAGTGGGTTGCCATGGGCTACCATGTGTAGCCAGCAGCCAGCGTAGCCAGCAGCCAGTGTGAGCGGCCAGCAGCCACAGTGAGTGGCCATCCAGAAGCCAGCGCCTGATCTGCCTTGCCTGGAAAGAGCGCAATGATGGTGACAACTTGGGCCAGTGAAGCAACGTCCTCCACAGCTAGAATGAAGAACAAAAAAACGGCAGCAACTTGTCTGTTCCTCTTCCCCCAATTCCCCAGCACTGTTCCCATCCCCCCAATTCCCCAATAAAAATCTTTAAAAAAATCTGTATGAAAATGAAGTCCCAAAGAAATGACCAGAGCACAAAGCTTATATACCTTTTAGACAAAGAAATGATAAATTTGTGAAGAAATTATAAGTCAAAACGTTTGTGGTTAGGGACAGTAAATTGTGGAAAAGTGACTAGTAGATACATGGAGGAAAAACTAGTGGAAGATAAGGGTTATTTTAATAAGTTTGTTTCTACAGATCCATTTAACATTGATTTCCAGTCTCTGATGATAAGGATATTCTCTTTCCACTACAGGGAAGACACCTTTCTCATGAGAAATTTGATGGCCTGTTTTTATGTAAGAAAGCAGAGTTCAGCACATCTTGGGGTGGCTTGTCCTGAAATCCTTGACTAGGATGCAGTTGGGGAAGGACTACCATTCTAGGCAGAAAAAGCAGTCAATTTGAAGACAAGGCTTGAATGAGACTGACCTTTTCAAGAAAAATGAGCAATTTGAAGAAGGGGTGAAAGTGTTGTTGCTACACTCCTCTTACCCTATCTTTTCCCTTTAAGTTCTTCATAACTCTCAGTAGCACCCAGTACCAGTCAGTCCTTTACTTCTTCCCTACCTTCTAGGGTATGTTCATAAAAGACATATGCCTCTTTACCATGATATAAAATGCAAATGTCACTTTACAGCAGTCATCTCTCTAATTCCAATGCTACTCCCAGGCCACACAAGAGCTTTCCTGACCATCAAGAAAGCAAGATCTTTGCTCACTGGGTTCCAAAGTTACCTTTTGGTTTTCCCTCAAAACTAGTTTCTTCATGAAAAAACAAAAAACTTGTCTTGGTGGTTCCCTGGATCTAAACAAAGTTCACACTGTAATGTAAACTTTATGAGAGCAGATATTTTAGTTGTTTTCTTCATCCTGCTAGTTACATGTGTGTGTACACACACACACACACACACACACACACACCTTCCTTTACTTTAGTGTACTCTATTTCCTTTACCTACCTCATATCCCAGAAGCAACCTTTGTACAGTCACGCTCCACATGACAGCATTTCAGTCAATGATGAACTATATATACAACAGTAGTCCCATAATATTATAATGGAGGTGAAAAATTCCAATCCCCTAGTGATGTTGTAGTCATTATCACATGTAGCACAATGCAGTACTCATGTGTTTGTGGTAATGCTGGTGTAAACAAACCTGGTGCACTACCAGTACATTAAAGTATAGCACATACAATTATGTACAGCACATAATACTTGATAATGATAATAAACAACTGTGTTACTGGTTTATGTATTTATTATACTATACTTTTTTGTTATTTTAGAATGTACTCTTTCTGCTTATGAAAATAAAATACTGTAAAACAGTATGCTGTGATACACTTGCAGCAGCCTCTTACATCTCATGTTTATTGAGTGTCTTGATTGCATAGTTTTCTCTTATTTTTAATTTAGTCTCATGCTGTTTTGTATAATAACATGCTGTACAGGCTTGTAGCCTAGGAGCAATAGGCTGTACCATATAGCCTAGGTGAGTAGTAAACTACACCATCTATGTCTGTGTAAGTGCACTCTCTATTGTTCGCACAATGATGCAATCACCTAATGATGCATATCTCAGAACGAATCCCCATCATTAAGCAGCATGGGACTGTACCCTATTACATACCTGTCTCACTACTTTCCCCATAAACTCCAAGATAATAATGAAAAGGACCAGTGAAGTCAGCCAAATAATTTTGTGTTCCATAAGCCTGTAAAGACATAGGCTTTCATACATAGCTTTCAGCTGGCATCAAATCACATCATTAGGCTTGTCTTGTGCATTGTATTGTGTAACAGATGATATTAGTGATCCCAAAGATTTTTTTTTTGGTTCTCCTCTACATTCAAGAACATGTGCTCTCAAAGTTAGATATGCAGATGTGATTCAGGTGGCCAATGAACTGCTATGAGAAGTGTGAATTCTGGGAAGAAGAATTTAAAAGTCAGTGCATAATTCTATATGATTTTTCTTCCCAGATTCTAGAATCATGGACACATATGTTGATAGGTGTCACAAGATTAAAGGAATCTGTGCCATACTGTGCCACTATATGAAGCATAGCTTCCTTTAAAGACTCGCCTGGACCTGAAGCACCTTGAATGAGTGAGGGATATACTTTTGTTGTGTTAAGCTGACACAATTTTGGTGGTGTTACATCAGCATAACTTAGTTGACCCTGACTGATACAGAAATTGAATACAGAGAAAAAAAGAAATATTGCCATTTGCAAAAATATGGGTGAATTTATGCTAAGTGAAATAAGCCAGACACAGAACAACAAATGCTGTGTGGTCTCACTCATATGTGGAATGTGAAATAGCCAAACTCATAGAATCAGAGAGTGGAATGTTGGTTGCCAGGGGCTGGGCAGGAGGGAGAAATAAAAAGATGTTGATCAAAAGGTACAACGTTTCATCTGTGCAGGGTGAATAAGTTCTGGAGATCTAATGTACAGCTGGTGACTATATTTAATAATACTGTATAGTACAATTGAAATTTTCAAAGAGGGTGTATATTATGTGTTCTCACCACACACACAAAAAAGAAAGAAAATGGTAACTATGTGGGGGTGAAGATAAGTTAATTTGCTTGATTGTGGTGATCATTTCACAATGTGTGCATATATCAAAACATCAAGTTGTATACCTTAAATATATATAAATTTTACATATCAATTATATTTCAATAAAACTGAAAAAAAAGAAACTGGACACATGCAAATAAGATGTTGAAAAGCATATAATATCTGGCAATGGCTCAATGGTACTACTTACTAGCAAACTATGAGAGGCTGCAAAGATTGTCATATAGATTATGGGAGTACAACTCTTATCTTGTGATAACTGGCAAAGTAGATTGTGCACCTAATTCACTTGCATCTCTAGAGAAGGATGTTGGAGAATTGAAGGAGTTACAAGAGATAGTTCAGCTCAGGAACATGTGGTCAATTTGTATGTTGTTATGAAAAGGAATAGAAACTTCAGAAATTCAGATCATTTTACAGTTGAATAAATAAAAGACAACTACTTCTCCATTTAAAATCCTTCAACTTAAAATAGGTAAGATTGAGAGAACTGTGGAAGAGGAACCATTCAGTAGATGCCTTTTCCCAAGTAAATTGCCTCAAGGCAAATGGATTATGAGTATAAGTACCCAGTAAATCTCTTCAGTTGTATAAAGTGACTCAGAATAAGAGGTGAAGGGTGTGCTTTTTCCACTAAAGCCCTAGGTTCAATGTTCCAGCCATTAGGTCAAGACAGAGAGGTAAAGGGAAAGAAAGCAAAGAAATACATAAGTTCTTCTAATTACATACAACTTTAAAATAACTGTGGATCTTTAAAACATGGACTTGACTGCAATCAAATGATTAGCGAATAACTACATTCTCAAGAGATTGGTACAGTCAAGAAAATCATAGCTCTGGAATAAAAATGTCTACCTGGTCATGACTTAAAACAATACTTGTACCTCTTTTCTTTCTAAGGGTGAGAAGTAAGCTGAAAAAACTGCTATGCCCCAAGTAATGAATATATCCCAATGCCATTTATGGAGTCAAAGAGGATGATGGAAAAGGGAGACCATCCCAGATGGCAGAGCCAAGATCCATGTCTTTGAGGAGCCTCTTTTTAGGTTTAAATAATCACCTAATTTAAAGATTTGCCATCCACAGGGAAAAACTGCCCATTGGGATTTCAGAATTGCTAAAACCATTCACTGCTTTTTGTCTTCAATTCTTCCCCTTTCCAGTGGGAGTCGTAATTGAGATTATCCTGTCCTTGTCCCACCAGGGTATCCTGAATATATGAGGATCAGATAACTTGTCTTTTTAATACTAGGAACCATCTGGGCTCTCATGTAGGCAAGTATTCAGAGATCTTAGGCTTTGTGCTCACTTCCTTGAAGGGATCCAACTTTTTTATTTGTGTTCCTCAGAGAGTGAAGGAGTATATTTGTTTGTAAGAAGGAGAATGAGCCAAACATTTGTTGAGAAGAAGGGTAAACTGTGGTAGCTATTTATGATGCTTGACAAATAAGTTCTCTTTTCCTTTCAGGCATGTATCCCCTTCAAATAATATAAGGCCTTGCTTTGGATAATCCTAGTCTATCCTGACTGAAGCCTATCTCCAGTGTGCAGTACTGTTCCTCTGTTCCTCACATATATAGATACTAATAAATATTTGTTGAATGATTGAGTGAAAGAATTAATTTGGAACTTCAGCCTCTTCAACTGTGTCTATTTAGAACACAAAAGATAATACACTGTGACTCAATCTTAAAACAAAATCAGAGGATGCCCCAGTGCCTTCTAGTTCAATCTATATCTAGGTCATGATTTGATCCTTGGAAAGTTTTTAGTCTAATAATATTGGTAGTTAACTGCAGTATATTGAAATGCTTGTGAAGTAAGATTAGTTGTGAAACCATTAATTCATTTCTTCAACATTTATTGTGAGTCTATTATATACCATGTAGGCTTTGTTGAAAGAATAGTAAACAAGACAAAGTACCTACTTTCAAAGAGTTTACATTCTAGAGGTAAAGGAAAACAACAATAAATAACAAACATATACTCTATTACAAATTATGCTGAGTATTAGGAAGGAAAGATACCTCTTGCTATGAAAAAGAATTAAAAAAACCACATTTCAATTGAATGTCGGTGGGTAGTATTTAAGAAAGTCCTTTTTGAGGAAGACTCATTGCTGAGACCTTAAGGATGACTGGGACACTGCAAGGCAAAGAATGTTGGGGAAATATTTCAGGCAGAAGTAACAGTAATTTTTCACTATTGAAATCAAAGTACCAATGATTGTTTTTTTGTTTCTTTTAGTAGAGAGAAATTTAGATTATTTCTAATAACATTGACTTTTCTTGTGATAAACATTGTTGAGCAAGAAAAAAATGGGTGAAATTCTATTCAGGGCACCATGAAATGTGTATAAATAATTCTGGGTATTGTGTAGACAGTGTGCCTCATGTGTAAATGTCATGGTTGAGAACCACTAGTATAAAAATACTGATTCTTAGTGTTTTGTGATATTTTCCATATTTGTTTTGTTGTATGTTAGTGCTATAATAGGTTTTCTTTTAATACTTAGAACATTCTTAACATTGAGCTTCAATTTTTTGCCTTTTTTTCTTAGTAGTTTAGACTTATTTTTGCTTTAATAGTATAACGTTTGTGTTTTGAGATAGGCATCATTTTTAAAGTGCTTACTATTGCTTTAAATTACTAATTATTTAGTGCTGTAGTTAGTATTTTTAATTTTTTCTGAGTTCTTTCACATTTTTATTAGTTGCTATATTCTAGACCCTGGAATGTTTCAGGTTGATTTATTGCATAAACTGATATTCTTTCTTGATTAAACTTCTAATAATATTATATTGAATCATTTAATAACACTTTACAACTTTAAACTTAAAAAAATGGTTTAGTTCTTTTAAATGTTACCATTGACTTCCATTGACTATACAGTTAAGAATCAGAAGAATAGCAAATATCTATCAGAACAATCATTATCATCTAACAACAAACAACCCAAATATAATAGGTGTATTATTTCTATCATTCTTCATGAAAAAATCAAGAATTTACTGTTTCTTTTCAATTTAACTGGATGATTTAAATGTGAAATTTAATTCCCAGAACAAGAAAAACAACAACAAATAAACAAGACTCCATTTCAGTTACCAAGTCTTACCCACCATGTTTACGCATTTATTTAGTTCTAAATATTGAAGTGATTTTGACTAAACTCTTTCATTTCATACCTAGAACTCCTCAAACAAAATGAAATGCTAAATTTAATTAACAATGATAATTTAATCTCAATTAACAGTGTAAACAAAGTATGCTTTTATCTGACTAAAATTGTTAAAGACAAAATGACTCATATTAAAGAGATCAGTGGTACTAAACATTCAGATAGTTCTTTTATCTCTCTTACCATCCAACCTTAAGTTTCCAGCAAAATATTATAAAGCATTTTAAAGGCAGAAAACTTGTTTTACTAGAGTGTACATATAATATGTATTTATAGTATCTATCTATATTTATCAATCATCTATTTATCATCTATCATTTATCTATCCATCTATCTTTCTATCATCAAAGCATGTAGCAAAAATTGTGCTCTAATGATGAGCCCAGTATCTATTTGGAAACTCAAGTGATAGGCTCGGAGGTTCAGAAAAAACAAAAGTAATCCTTACTGAGTATGTACTGTGGCAGTTTAAAAATAACTGCAAATTTTTAACATCCTTCCCTTTAAGATTTAGGGCCAAATTTCCCCTCCCTTGAATACTGAACTGGCTTGATTAATAAAACTTGGCAGAAGTGAAATTCTGGGATTTTTGGTCTTAGGTCATAAGATATATTGCATCCATCTTTCACCTAAGTTTCTAGGAACATTTCTCTTGAAGTCCTGAGCCAATATGTAAGAAATCTGCTTATCTGTGACTGCTTTGCTAAAAAGATCATGTGAAGAAACCCTGGGAGTATAAGAAAGACAGTCCCAGCATAATTTAGTCTTCTGGATATCATTGTCAAGGCATCAGACAAGTAGTGAATCTAGTTGGATCCTCTAGGCCTGCTCAGCCATCAGCTGAATGCCACTGAGTGACCCCAGTTGACAACACGGGGAGCAGAAGAATCATTCAGCCAAGCATTTCTGAAATTGCTAATACAAAAGAGCATTCACAAAGTGTTATTCTTTTTAGCTGCTAAGTTTTGGGGGTAGTTTGTGACAGGAACTGTGAAAAGCCTGATTTACAGCATTTGCAAGCTCACAAGCTGACAGGAGCCCTGGGTTAGAGACAAAGGACTTTATTACTTATAGCAACAGAAGTCATAAGAGTCTCACATTGGTTTGTATAGTATCCCTGTGCCACTCATGTCCAACTGGGATGACCCAAAGGGCCCATTATGGATGCCTATACATGCAGTGGGTTGTGTTACAAGAGTAACATTAAGCTTAGAATATTCAAAAGTTTTATAGAAAGCAGAAGCAAACCTGCTCTTTGTTTGGAAGAAGATATTACCTCATCCTTCAGGGTTTCTTTCTGTAAACACAACCTCAAGGTAAAGAGTGATGAGGATCTTAAAATTTGGTATACTCAGTGAGAATGTGCAGAGATGCTCAGCAGCCATAGTAGATTGCTTCTTCCAACACACTTCACTTCCTCTTGGACATTTATCACTCACTGTATAACAAAAGCATAGTCTGGTTCTTGGATGCTGAGAAATAAAAATTACAGTTGCTTTTTGTGCAACTGCTTTTGAGGAAAAGAAGTATTATATAATAGAGATTTGCAACCTCTGCAAAATTTTTAGTCTCAAGTTTAAAAACAAAACAAAACACCCTTTCAGGGTGGTCTTCATTTTCAATTCCCTTTCCTCCTGTTAAAACTTAATTCTAAAACAGTGGTTTTCATATGGTGTATTTATTTCATGCTGGGTTTCATGGATTATGTAAATGCCCTGAAATTGTGCACAAAATATTATATATGTCCATTTATACATTTCTTTCTCTGGGAAAATACTACATAACTCTTATCAGATTTTCAAAGAAATATGTGACTTAGCAAGGTTAACTATAGTGAAGATATGGAGAAATTCACTATTTTTATTACCAACCTAGAGATTTATCTTTAAAGCCATAAAAAATGTTTTACTAGCCATCACTGGCAAGGTAATCTCTACCCACTGACCTTTCCTAAATGGCTTGGTACTGCACTGTATAGGACAGCATCTTTGGTGCTACTGGAAAATCTCTTCCCCATGATTCAGTGTGTGTTATGTGGAAATTTTATTGGAAGAACTGGAGTAGGTATATTAGGACTGTGAGGAATCTAAACTACACAAATGACATTAATCCTTTTTCTAATGAGAATAAGCCAACACAAACACACAAATTACCTGGTTTTACATTTCTCAAGTTATTGTTTCTCTTATTAACTATACAGTCTCCATGGAGCTGGATAAAATAGGCCTTTGGAACATAAACCCTATTCAAAAGAAGTCAAAGATCTCAGAATACATCTGGTTCCTTCTGAAATTATACTTAAATTAATACCATGGAAGTTAGCAACACGACTAAAATCTCAGATATCAGTATAAATCCCACTTTAACCTCCTCTCTTATGTAATGATTTTATCTGTATAGCATAAATCTCATGTCAACGTTAATAGGTCTCATTGCCTCTTTGGTAATGCAAGAGTGCATAATATATTTAAAAACTGTTATATTTTGAACACTCTAATTCCAGATAAAGTAAAACTAATTAATTTTAAAAAACAATTAATTGAGAGATGGGTAGCTTTTGGGACAGGCTCTTTTCTTGGTTGCCAAAGGCTTTTGTTAAACTGATTTCTTATTTCTTTTATTTCAACTTTAAAACAGTCCTTTTAAGTCCTTTTAGGTCCAACAGAGACTCAACGATTTTTGATTCATTAAATTAAAATATAGTATTAATTAAATGACTCCAAAAAATAAAAATTTAAAGGATACAATTAATTTGAATCACAATAGCTTTACACCTTTACCTCCAAACTGAATTCTTAACTCTCCCTATCTTAAATATATCTACATATGCAAACACAAAAAACTGTCTATTTATAAATTTGATGTTATCATAATAAAAACAAGATGAATGTCAAATCTTGAACTTTGGTGAAAATAGTAGCAGTACATTTTAGAGAATGCCACTGAGGTGTTTTCTCTATAATACAGTAAACCATTCAATTCACATTTACTGGATACCATATTTTGTCTTTTAAAAATCATTCTTGGCAGTCCCAGACCTGAGCCTCAGCCCTGAAAAAATGGCGGCCTCCTGTGCACTACTTGTGTGCAAGCTCCACACCAGGGGAACAATGGTCCCAAAACCTCCAGCTCCCGCACAAAAGGCACTCAGCTCAGTCCTTCCTGGAGGCTCCTGGGCCCCGCTAACAAAGCTACTCCCTCCACCAGGAACCGGGTGAGTGCTCACCAGCAAGCGAGTCAGTTTGCTGGCTGCACTGTTTCTCCAGCTGCCCTCAGCCTCACTGAGCAGAGCAAGGAGAGTCCTCAATAATCTATACTGCCAGCTATCATAGAACTCCTCTTCCTGGCAAAGTAACTCTGAGCTGGTGAGAACGGTGTGGGACCAGAGGGTCTCTCCCCCAACCGGAGAAGCCTCCCCATCACTGTGTGTCCCTCACGGTGTTCACCCTCTCTCGTCTCTGCCCTTCCTACCGGATTCGATGTGGCCTCCTCTTTAAGTTCTTCATTTAGAGGTTCTGCTCATCTAGTGTCCAGGGAACTTCTGAGGTTGAATATCTTATAAATTATTTATAATTTTTGTGTGATACTGGGAGGCAGTCAGCACAGTGTCTGTCTATTCCGCCATCTTACTGGAAGAGGACTATTGTTAAAAATTAATATGATTGTTCATCTCACTGTTTATGTGATTCCCTGAAGAGGTAATTACCTCTCAAGAGAAGTAATTTTTGTGAATATTTCAAAAAAATAAATTTTAACTTATTGTGACTATTGCAAGTAAAAATAAATAAATAAATAAATAAATAAATGATTCTTTATAGATCTAAAATATTTTCCAATTTTTCTTATTCTTCCGTTTACTTGTCACTCAATTAACATTGTTTTTTCTGAAAATGAACTATTGTATAACTTTTATTTTATTAAATATTCAATGTGGTTATATGCACTTATGTACTTATTTAGATGCTTAACATTTGTTTAGCTAACTTAAATAACTGCAATGATTATTCCAGTAATTAAATGCTACAAAGATTAATATGTTCAGTTGCTTTCCACTTTGAAAATGGCTTCTCTAATTTGAATTGTCTATAGAATGGTACGACATAATTAACATGAAGATGGTTTCAGGTATATGAGAAAGCCTCACCTCCATCAATATAAACTAAATCTGCTGCTAAGCCTTTTATATTTTACACACATATATTATCTCATATATTTTAATGATAAGAGTCATTTTCTGCGACTTATGGAAAGTAGCTTAAGCTCACTGAGCATTGGTTGTTCCATCTGTAAAA
>NW_017731895.1:95956-101654 GCF_001890085.2 Hipposideros armiger
CTTAGAATCCACGTATAAGTGAGATCATATGATATTTGTCTTTCTCTGACTGACTTATTTCACTTAGCATAATGTTCTCTAGTTCCATCCATATTGGTTAAAGGAATATATTGTATTAATTAATGAGAAGATAGGGAAATTTATTAGATAAGTGAAAACTAAATATAAAAATCAGACAAAAATTTTAGAATGGCAATATAGAATAAATGAAATACAAATTTCACTTTCTTGCTTAACAACACATTGGTGAAGGCAGAGGAACACAAATGAACCTGATTATTGATCAATAGAAGTTTCCAAAAAAAAGAAAGAAAAAATATTTTTTAAAAAATTACTGTCACAAAGAACATGAAACAATATGAAACAGTTTTAAAGAAATTAATAGATACATATAAAGGTATAGCTGTAGATTTGTATGCACCTATCAATAATTGAAATGCTCTCATTATATGGAAGGAGAGGAGAGTTTTAATGAGAAGAAAAGAATATTTAAAAAATAGGAGTCACATAAGCAAAATGGAGAAGCAGTTACCTGCAAATGTCAGTCCCTCAACAGAAACACTCAAAAACATGCAGGTATTGTCAGAATTCACTTTATCAGACCTCTGGAAAATAGTTGAAAGTTTATAAGTACCAAATAAACACAATCAAGAAAAAGCCAACTTAAAATGGTAGAAAAGCTTTAGACAAACATAAAATATGGCTGGAGATTTGTACACATCGCTCATTAACTGAAAGAAGTAGAAAAAATTCACTAATGATATAATATCTGTACAACACTATAAACCAACTTGATGCACTAGTCAGAAGGCACTAAAATCAAAACCCAGCTTACACATTTTTCAATGCACATAGATCGATCACTAAGACCAAATTCTAAGCCAAAAACAACTCAATAAATTTCACATATAGAAAAATTTTAATCTGGAAATTAAATTTAAAAAAATTTATAGTCACAGAACACAAATGGCATTTGATTGGAAATTACTAATAATAAGATACTTAGAAAACCTCCAAAGATAAATAATACACTGTTATAGACTGAATGTTTTTGTCCCTCTACCCCCCCCCCGCAAATCTCATATCTTGAAATTCTAACCCCCAATGTGATTGTAATGAGGAGGTAAGGCTTTTGTGGGTGATTAGGTCATGCAAGTGGAACCCTCATGAATGGGATTAGTGTGCATATAAGGGGATAGATACCTGAGTTTTCCCCATCTGCCATGACAGAAAGTGGGCCCTTAGTAGACACCAAATCTTCCAGCACCTTGAGTTTGGGGAATTCTCAGCCTTCAGAACTGTAATAAATAAATGCTTTTTATAAAGCCAACCAGTTTATTACAGTGTATTTTATTATATCAGCTCAAACTAAGACATACACGTTTAAATAAACCATTGGTGAAAGAAGAGATGTAAAGGGAAATTAGAAAATATAATGAGAAAACACTACACACTGAAAAAAACCACTTTCAAATGTTGGAAAGAATGTATAGCAAGTAGAATTTTCACAGTTCTTGTGGGAATATAAAATGGTGCAACCACTCTAGAAACAATTTGTCAATTTCTCATAAAGTGAAATATACATCTTTGATATGAGCCAGAAATTTCACAGTTATTTACTCAAGAGAAATGAAAACCTAGGTTTATACTAAGACTAGTAAATAGTTGTCCACAGAAGCTTAACATATACATAATATCCCCAAACTAGAAACAACCCAAGTAATCATTGACAGGTAAACACATAAAACCAACTTGTGGTATATTATACAATTGGGCACTATTCATCGATAAAAAGTAAGAAACTATTGATATATGCAACTACGTGGATGAATCTCACAAATATATCAATCAAAGGAAGTAAGACACATACAAATGTACATTCCATGTGTCAATTCATGCAAAATTATAGAAGAGTCGAAACTGATCTATAGTGATAGAAATAAGAATGGTTAACTGTGTAGGTGGCATGGTTGGTTGGAGGTTGAGAGAATATTTTTGGGTGAACGAAATTTGTGATATTTTTCTTGAAGTGGCAGTAGTTTCAAGGGTGTATACACTTGTCAAACTCATCAAATTGTGAAGTTTAAATAATGCATGTTCTTGTATGTAAATTATACCTCAATAAATTTAATGAAATGATAATTAATGAGACTATCTCTGGATATGAAAACAGTTGCTTTTGTTTCTGAGAGCTTGGGCAAATTCTAGTAGTTATTGGTAGAATAAAATGCATGTTTTCAAATTTCACCAGTTCCCCAAATTATCTAAAGTTTCTGCTTTAATGTGAAATGTCATGCTACTATATTGAGCAGCTTTGCACATCTATTGATGTGTCACAAGATTTCCTGTTATTAATTGTATAAGTTTATTTTCTTATTGTTAAGTAGTATTCATTAGGTAGTATCCCTTTGGTCCGAGCTATTTTACATGTCCATTTTACAAGATAATTCTAAAAAGCAAAATAACTGTTAACTGATAGGAAACTACATCTAGAAAAATATTGAAGTAAATAAAAGAAAACAGAAATAGGGTAAAAAAATCTGAAAATGCATATAAATTACAAAGGCTTGATATCTAATATATAAAGAATGTACTATAAATCATTAGAAAAACTAAATTATTCAAAAGCAATTGATATTTCCCAGGCAAAGAAATATAATGAACCCATAAATTTTTGAAATAATACTCTGTATCACCAGTAAATGCTGATTAAACTAAAATATGATGGCATTTCACACCTATAGATTGGCAAGCATTGAAAAATCAGTAAAAACCAAGTGTTACTAAGGGTGTGAAGTAAATAAACTTTCATTCAGTGTTAGTTGGAGTAAAAGTAGTACAATCATTTTGAAAAATGATTTTGTATTACACAGTAAACTTCAACGCGTAGATAGTTCATATCCTAGAAAACCCATTCCTAAGTGGGTGACCTAAAAAAAACCAAAAAACCTCTTGACTACATACATCAGGATCCCAAGTAGTATTTGCAGTACCAAAAAGCTAGAGCAAATACAAATGCCCATCAAAGGTAGAATGTGGTATTTTCATACAAAGAATTAGATTGGCAGAGTGGCTACTACACTCTCTAGCCAGGCTGTGGGTATACCTCAGCTTTTCCATTTAGCAATGCAAACTTGAACAAGTTTCTTACTGTTAGTGACTCCATTTCCTTATCTGTAAAAATGAAAGAATAATGGTACTTAGCTCATGGAATCTTATGAGAATTAAATTAATTTGTGTGTATATAAATTTACACACATATATATGAAAACTGAGTAATTTACTTGTCCAAGGTCAAACTGGTATATATGTGTAAAATCTTAGAAGAGTGCTAATATATAATAAATGATATATTAAATATTATTATTTCTTTAGAATTATGAAGGTCATTATAATTGTTCAGATGTATAAAGCAGTTATAATAGACCTTAAAATGTTGAAACTTCTTTAGAAGAATAGAGCTATGTTCTTAGAATTTTTATGTGAAGCTCACAAAAATGCCAAAAAAAAATCATGTATCACGTTAGAGATGTAAATATAGGTGGCAAAACTGTAAAGAAAGCAAATTAATGATTTAAACAAAAGTCTGGATAGTTAAAAAGAGGTTGAAGGAAGGGGGTGTGATTAGCAGGAGCACACAGGGGGCTCCTAAACACTGATGCCTCATCACCTTATTCTGGGTGAAAGATATACAGATAACCATTTTATTATTGTTCCTAAAACTATTTAGATACATTTTATAAACGCTTGTATATATAATATACTTCATATTTTCTTTAAAAGTTCTAGTCTAATTTAAAGTGTCAGTAACATATCTAGTAACGAACTCTTCTCTTCCTCCAGTAAAGTTATGCCTATAGCCCAAGGGCCTGGAGACAAGAAGAGGGGGCACACTTCCCTAATAACCTACATCCTCTTCTCATTTCTTGATTCTCCTCTGCTATTAGTTACAGGGAGAGAAAGAGAAAAAGTTATCTTTAATTAACTAATAGCATTTTGCACACTCCTTGTCTGTTGTTGCTGATTTTCTATCAGTATTTCTGCCCTGTGTGACAGGTACCCAAATGCTGACTCTTCCATGGTATGCACATAATTAGCATTTTTTTCAGTTCATTCATTTTTTTAAAAAAGATTTTATTGGGGAATTGGGGGAGGGGAACAGCGCTGGGGAATCGGGGAAGGGGAACAGACAAGTTGCTGTCCTTTTGTTCTTCAGTCTAGTTGTGGAGGACGTTGCTTCACTGGCCCAANATATTATCTCATATATTTTAATGATAAGAGTCATTTTCTGCGACTTATGGAAAGTAGCTTAAGCTCACTGAGCATTGGTTGTTCCATCTGTAAAATTGTATCTAATTCGTAGTGTTGTCTTAAGACTAATAAATCATTGGTTAAGATAACTATTACCTCTTGACTGTTCACTATGTTCTAGGTACATGTATGAGCTGGAATCCAAGCAAAGCACAGTAGTCCAGCTGAAATAAAGAGACAGAGCTCAGAGTTTAGCATAACTAAAGTGTCTGGAATCCATGCAGCAAGTTACCAGAGACAAGAGGGCTATGAAAATAGACCTTTGAGTCTATGTGAACATCCCCTGCAAGTCCTTGACTGAGAACTTGGCTGAAAATGTACAGGATAAGACTATCAAAGGCTTACCAGAGTGTGGCTGCTATGGAACTGCAAACAAAGTAGTAGTACTAAAGATTGTTGAGTGCTGGAGGACTTTGGAGTTCTAGCATGTCAGAGAGGACCAATCTGTTTAAGATTAAGCTGATTACTTTAGCATCTAGCTGAGATATCCAGAAAGGCTGTGGCTTAGGAGGAAAGACCATATCCTTGAGCAGAGATTGGCAAAGTTTATCTGTAAAGAGACGGATAATAAACATTTTAGGCTTTTTGGGCCATACAATCTCTCTTACTCCTCCTCTCTCATCCTCTTTCTTTTCTTCATTGTACTCCTTCTTTTAAATAATGTTTTAAAATATAAAACTATTCTTAGCTGGGTGGTATTGAAAACAAGCCTGGGTAGTTTGCTGACTCCTGTTCTAGAGTAAGGTCTAATGCAGAAACACATTAACAAAGCCTACAACGAAGGACGTAGAAAATTCCAAGTATAAAGAGTTTACAGATTGAGTTCTTCCATGTTATTGGGGCTTTGTGAACACCTTGGTTTTTCCACAAATATTCCTTAAGAAAATGTACAACCAATAACTGAACTCCTTACAGGATCAAATATCAATGCCCTTCAGAGGAAGGTAAAAGAAAGAATCCAAGGTTTACACAGAATATGAATCACAAAAGTCAATGTAGTACAAAACATATTAGATAATGAAACAGAAAAATGTGACCCATTGTCAAGAAAAAAGCAGTTAATAAAAATTCAACCCAAAAATACTTTAGACATTGGATTTGGTAGAACAAGATTTTTAAATATGTCCAAAGTATTAAAGAAAATATGATTCAAATAGTTAAAGGAATATATTGGTTTTTTTTTGGATTTCTTTTGTTTTTCTTATTTTATTATTATTTTATTTTTTATTATTATTTTTTTATTGTTAGTTTCAGGTGTACAGAACAATGCAATAGTTACCCTTCTCACCCTCACAAAGTAACAACCCCCCTCCCCCCATCTATTGCCCTCCCACCCCCGATATCATGCTTATCTATTACAATTCCACTGAATCCGTTCCCGCACTCT
>NW_017731895.1:106546-119131 GCF_001890085.2 Hipposideros armiger
GGTAGCCCATGGCAAACCACTGCAGCAGGGGCTGCAGCCTACGCCGTGGACGGCGACTCACTGCAGCCCAGCCCCAGTTCGAGCTGCTGTTCACTATCTTAGCTGCAGAGGGCAGTGTCACTGGTTCTCATATGTGGGATCCGAACCAGGGTCCTCTGACATCCCAAGCCAGTTCTTAACCAATGCGCCACTCGGCCAGCCCACAGTTTATTTTTAATTAAAGTTTATTGTGGTGACAATGGTTAGTAAAGTTACATAGGTTTCAAGTGTACAATTCTGTAATTCATCATCTATATATCACATTGTGTGTTCATCACCCAGAGTCAGTTCTCCTTCCATTACCATATATTTGATACATTTTACCCTCATCTGCCACCTGCCTCCTCCCTTACCCTCTGGTAACCACTAAACTGTTGTCTGTGTCTATGAGGTATTTTTTCTTTGTATTATTCCTTTGTTGTTCTCAGTTTTATATACTACATATCAGTGAAATCATATGGTTCTCGATTTTTTCTGTCTGACTTATTTCGCTTTGCATAATAATCTCAAAATCTATCCATGTTGTTGCAGATGGCACTATTTCATCTTTTCTTATGGCAGAATAGTATTCCATTTTGTATATATACCACATCTTCTTTATCCAATCATCTAAATCTGAAAACATTATTCTGTAAAAATATATGTGCTCTGATGTTCATTGCAGCTTTATTTATGGTGGCCAAGATATGGAAACAGCCCAAGTATCCTTCAATAATGAGCAGATTTGAGGACTCTTGGGATGTCCGCACTGCATGGTTTCCTGCCATTTTCACCTCTAATCAAATTCTTCAATCAGCAGCCCACTGGATAACCCACACCCAGTAACTTTCCTCACTGACCACTTACATTGTGTACACGCAGGTATTCTTCCTATGGAGAGCTGTAGAAACACAGGCTGCTCCACTAGCATCTCTTCTTTAAGTCTTTTCTTCTTTCCCTAAGGCACGCCCTCTCTCTCTGTCTCTCTGTAGGTATATGGACATAAAAGCAAGCCTGCTGCCAAAGCAACTATCTAGCTAGGAAATGAAATGCCTCTTTACTCTTCTTACATAGTCCCCAAATTTTATGAATGTTTTTTTCCTTGAAATGCCCCACAATTTAGTTTAAAGAAGAAAATTTCACCTTTTGCTATTACCACAAGGAGGCAAAGGAATTACTTTGATAGCACTCTACTGTCCCATTCCAGGTACTTGCCTTATACTAAGGTGAAGTAGTAGGGAGTTAGTTGATTATGGTATGGGTGGGTTGGGACACCATATAGGAAGCCCACAATGTCATGTCTGGATTCAATTTTGGCCAATGTGATGGGAGCTCCCTTTAGAAAAAGGTACTTGACTTAATATCATTTTTTTTTCTTTTCAGCTCTGGCTTCTAGTGGACAATCCCAGGGCAATAAGGAAAGTTCTGATGATTAGTGATGATGGACTACTACTGTGCCATAAGAAAAGATGAAATAGTGCCATTTGCGACAATATGGATGAATCCTGAGTTTATAATGCTAAGCGAAATAAGTCAGGAAAAGTCAAGAACCATATGATTTCACAGTTATGTGGTATATAAAACTGAAAACAACAAAAGAAAAGAGAAACAAATGAAAAAACAAAACTCATAGACACAGACAATGGTTTAGTGGTTACCAGAGGGTAAGGAAGGAGGAGGGTGGCAGATGAGGGTAAGCGGGATCAAATATATGGTGATAGAAGGAGAACTGACTCTGGGTGGTGAACACACAATGTGATATATAGATGATGCATTACAAAATTGTACACCTGAAATTCATGCAACTTTGCTAACAATTGTCACCCCAATAAACTTTAATTAAAAAAAGTCCTGTTCAATGTCTTGTTACATTAGACTCCCACATTTATTGTATGTTCTCTAACAAGTCTTCTATATTCTCCCAACCTCATTTTTCATATTATTAAATTGGAAAGAATAAAGTACCTACCCCTTCAGAGGTTTTTTTTTTAAGATTCAATAAGTATGGATGTAAAGGGCTTATGTAGACTAAATGTTCAAGAAAAATTGAGAGACTACTTTTAAGTGTTTATTTGGGGTTAAAAACCTGATTTCAGTAGAAATTAAACAAATACAATGAATGTAATTTATCATAACTTGGGGGAAATAATCCCTTACAGAATGTAAATTTTACTACATATTCATAAGTCAAAATAAATGATATCATTAGTAAGGATAATATATGTATTACTGGATTGATCATACAACTATAATTATCCTTCAGAAAAACACAATTTCTTAATTTTATCTTTGGTTTTAAATTTGCTTACCCCAAGCATTTGATTAAAGAAAAGATTGTGCTTTGGAGTATCCTCAATTTTTTAAACCTAAAAACTTTCATTACTTTGCAATGTTTTCTTCTCCAAAACAGCAGGCTACTTATAGTATACTGGATTACTCACTTCGGAAATAGGTACTGAGGTAATTCATTATGATATATATTTGATACTAAAGTAGGCATGATAGACTATTTGATGATAGTATGCCTCATAATTTAAAGTTAGTTTGAGAGCTGTAGAAGTTAAAGATTATTCCTGTAAAGCACTGAGCAAGGTGTCTGGCGTGTGGTAATATTTCCATAAGTGCTAGCTACTATTATAATGATTACAAAGCTTTCTACACAGGCTTTTAACTGTTACTGTCATGCAAAATTAACTTGCAATAATAGAATACAAACAGGAGAAAAGAGGAGTTGGACAATGATAACGGAAAACTATATTTAGACTTCTTTTCAAACAGCACATATTTCATGTTATTAATATAATGTTGAATGGAAAATACAGTTAATTCTTCTCCAGAAGGCTGTCTGGAAAAAATTACATGGCTAATCACATATTAAAGGACATTGACAAACTTTTTTTTTCTATGACACAGTGGTCGTTTTTGTCTTTATAAGTTTGCTAAATTGAAGAAATAAAAACGATGGGAATGCATCATAAAATATTAAAATATAAAATGTATATTTGCCTTTTGTTACATAAGATCTTGCTTTGACTATATAATATCAATAGTTTGAGTTCCACATTACCTTTCTGATACAAACTATATCAGATAATTCATTTTTAAAAAATTTTTTGAGTTTACTTTAAGTGGATAGGAGACAAAAAATTGGTCAGAAATCTGAGTTCAGAAATTTTCCAAATGTTAATGAAATTTTCCCTATATTTGCAGTCTCATCCACATCAAACTCAAAAGCAATGTTTAGAGACGCATCTTTAATAATATTTTCCAAAGCAGTCAGGTTAGTTTTCATAGAAAAAAACAACTTTTTTCATTTATATTTCATAATTTTATATAATATTTCCTTAAGTTACTGAATACATTAACATGTAGAACTGGCATAAATAGGCTTTTAGACAAACTCAACAGACTCTTGATAGGCACAGAATTAAAATGGTGGGAGGAATAGCATGTGAATGTACTAAGAGCACAGCCAACTAGCAGTGAGCATTTGGCCTACACTGGGCATCCATTAGATATCTTTATAGAGGAAATAGAGTATTGATAATTTTGGCAATTCAGTTAACTGGTGGTCTGGTAAGGGAGCTTCTTTGTATTGTACGCCAATAAGTTGGAACTTCAAATTACCATAACTGAGACAATTGATCCATTTAGTCACCATATCTAGGTAGTATAGATTTATATCAGTGAGTTTAGAATTTTACAATTTATTTTCATTTTTATTGGAATTTTAAACATAACTGAATTCCTTTGAACTGAGCTCCAAAGAGCTACCCATGTATTATATTCCTCAACATATTCTTGAAGATGTCCCCAAAGATAAGTAATTTAAAATGTAACTAGAATATAATTTCAAACTATGCATATTGTAGAATAGTTCTCTTATAATAAAGGAGTGCTCGATTTGTTCCTCAGAGTATGCTATGTATTTGGGAGAAGTATGCTCTATGTGCTTCATCTGAGCCCCATGGTCATGGACATCTTCTCTTAGTGTCTTCCTGCACCACTTTCTACTTAACCTTAAACATAGATGAAGCCCTTCCTTACATATTGTGAGTCAGGTTTCCAAATGCCCCTTAGTTTCACCAAAGAAGAAATTGGCATTTCTTTTTCTCATTCTCCTTTTGCATTTGGGTGATTTTCAGAAGGGTAATGTAGAAAATTCCATTTTTACTCCACCATTGTCCAGATATCTCAATCAGATCTTTTCAAGAATAGTTAACTTTAAAGAAATTTAAATACTCATCTAAAATGAAAGTCATTACTTCACACACTCAGAGCTTTCATAATTTCTTTAGAAATCAAACCTTCCTACTTTATGCACATTTTTTCAAAGGTCACTGATATAATCATTTATTCAAGTATCTCAAGCCTCCAGTGAACAGCAAGTTATGAGAAGAACCACTTTGTGGTTAAAATACAAATAATATAGACTACTTTAATATTTTATTTTGTTTTGGAATAATTTATGACTTAGAACTCTGATTTTTTTAGGATAAACTTCCACATTTCTTTTTGTACTATTTTCTTAATTCTGAAAATTTTCCTTTGTAATTTTTTTTACATTTTAAAAATGTGATATCTCTTGATTTTTTAAAATTCAAATGACTATTCTGCAATAAGAATAGATGAAATACTGCCATTTACAACAACTTGGATGGATCTTGAGATTATTATGCTAAGTGAAATAAGTCAGACAGAAAAAGGCAAGAACCATATTATTTCTCTCATATGTGGAATATAAAACTGAAGGCAACAAATGTAATTTCTTATAATGTAAGTCTGTTAATGACAAATTCCTTAAGTTTTCTTTTATCTGAAATTGGATTTGTTTTGCTTTCATTAACAAAGTCTGGGTATCAGAATGTTTTCCAGCACTTAAATATATTTTTCTACTATCTATTTACCTCCAGTGTTTCATATGAGATGTCACTGTTCATTAAATCATTTCCCCCAGATTTAATGTATATTTTTTCTTGTTTTAATTACGTTTTTTCTTTATTCTTGGTTTTAAGCAGCTCGACTATGACTACATCTAGACGTGGTTTCTCTTCTATTTATCTTGTTTAGTCTTCACTGCATTTCATGAATCTGATTATTTATATATCTCACCAAATTTGTGATTTTATTTGCCATTATTTCTTCAAACATTTTTTCCCCTGCTCATTCTCTATTCTCTTTCTCTGCAACTCAAATTACACTATGTTAGATACTGGCTCATTTAAAAAACTTTTTCCTGTTTCTTTGGATGAGATAATTTGTATTGATCTATCTTCATATTTGCCGATTCTTTTTTTCCAGGCATTTGCCCTCTACTTGTTAGGCCTATCCAGTAATTTAGTTTTACTTAAGATATTATATATTTTTTTAAATAGTAGAAGTTGTTTTTTTTTCATTTTGTGCTTCTTTTTTTTCTGTTGAGATTTCTTTCCATTCATGACAAACATATTTTCCTTACATCCCTGACCCTGATGATAGTTATAAAAGCAGTGTTACTGAATGAATCTTGCGGTTTTATAGTAATTAAGTGGTTATAAAATCTTGATGTTGGTCTCCACTGATTTTCTTTTCATTTAGAATTGGTCACTTCTGCCTAATTCTTCACATTTTCAGTATTTTGAATTACATTTTGAAGTTTTAAATCTTATCTTGTGGAGACTCTGGGTTTTACAAATGTGTTTTCTAAAGAGCATTAGTTTTAAAAAAAACCAAACAGGTAGTTGATGTCATTGAACTCATAATGTGAATAATGTCTGCCCTGTGGTGGATGGCAACTCAAATTTCAATTCAGTGAGCTTGGCTTTTTGCAGTCTGCTTCACTCAGGTATAGTCCAAAGGTTAGCTAGAGATTTCTACAGAGACTAGTCATAGCATTGAGGCACCTTCCTCACTGGCTCTCTTCTTTCTGCCATTTTTATCCTCACTTTTCAATGGCTGGGGTTACCCAGAACTCTTTCCTCGGGTTTTCCAAGCCATGAAGACTATGGACTATCAGAGCTGGCACAGCCTGGGGCAACAATCAAGCAAAAAGCCATTAAAGGAAAATGGTGAACACACAATGTGATATATACCATATTTCCCCATATATAAGACACACCTTAATTTTGGGACCCGAAATTTGAAAAAAATGTACTACATAAAGTTATTGAACTTAAGTTTTATTCACCATAAAATTCATACAACTCCTCATCACTTATGGGAAATGCAAGTAAAAAAACTACAACCACTGTATAAGACACACTCAGTTTTTAGACCCCAGATTTTCCAAAAAAGGGTGCGTCTTATACATGGGGAAATACGGTAGATGATGTATTACAGAATTGTACAACTGAAACCTATGTAACTTTACTAACCATTGTCACCCCAATGAACTTTAATTTTTTAAGAAAAAGAACATGAAATCTCACCTAGTACCTTAACTTTCTTCCAACTGTCAAATCTACTCCCATTGCTGCTTACTTTTGGTTATAATCCAATGCCTTAAAGTATATTTTTTAAATATTTTGTTCAGAGCAGTATAATCTGTGCAAAGGTTGCTCTGGTAAGGGATACTTGGCCATTACTGGAAGCTGAACTCATCCTCTCTTATATGTATTAATATGTCTACACTTGAGAAGACAAAGTAGTCACATGAATACTCAAGAATACCAATTTGGGTTGCTCTGTATGTTTAGCTTCAGAACAAAATGGAGGAGATAATTGGGTTCTTATAATTGCTTCCTATTTCTCTCCAAGCAGAAAGTTAAGGGAAGAAGGTAAGGACTAATAAGAACTTTAATATTGCAATTTGTGGTCTAACATCTGAATTTTTGCAGTTTGAACTCTGAGGCTGCTTACAGAGCATGAGTCTGCTTCTTGGTCTTGGAAACTGCTGGTAAAACAGTCTCTGCTGTTGGATTTCTGTTGATACATAATCCAAAAGCTTTTGTTCTATAAGCCTGAACCAGAATCAGGATGCCACCAAATGCCTAAATATATGTTGCGCATCATTCTCATCTTACAACCCCACTTACTTGACCATTGAGTCAGCTGGTTGATAAAATTTATTGCCTCCACCAATCAGAAAAGGAATGATGAGACTTCTGGTAAGATGGCGGAATAGACAGATGCTGTGCCAACTAGCTCCCAGGATCACACCAAAATTACAAGTAATTTATAAGATATTGAACCTCAGAAGTTCCCTGGACCCTCTAAACAGAACCTCTAAACGAAGGACTTAAATGATGGTCTAGTCTGGTAGAGGGGCAGAGACGAGAGTGGACGAACCCCGTGAGTGTCACCTCAGAGGTGGGGAGGCTTTTCCGGTTGGGGGCAAGACCCTCCGGCCCCACACTGCACTCACCACCCCAGAGTTATGTTGCTGGGAAGAGGAATTCTATGATAGCTGGAAGGAGAAAATAGTGAGGACTCTTTGCTCGGCTCGGTGAGGCTGGGGGTGGCTAGAGAAACAGTGGAGCTAGCAAACTAACTCACTCGCTGGTGAGCACTCACCTGGTTCCTGGTGGAGGGAGTAGCTTTGAGAGCGGGGCCCAGGAGCCTCTTGGAAGGACTGAACTGAGTGCCTTTGGCACAGGAGCTGGAGGTATCTAGAACCATTGTTCCCCTGGTGTGGAGTTTGCACACAAGTAGTGCACAGGAGGCCACCATTTTTTCAGGGCTGGGCCCTCCCACAGAGGCTCAGGTCTGGGACTGCATTGGTCTGCTGGAATTGGTGCAGGAGTGCATGTGTGCATGTGTGTGCGCATGCGGCCTTGGATCCCCATCCTCCATACTCTTTGTGCTGCGTAGCCAGGGAAATGCTGGGCAAGCGCACTCCGACTACTACAGACTGCTTATTGAGACCCAGAAGTGCGCGACTCACCTTAGGTCCCTCATTTCCACACTGTGCATGCAGAGTTGTCTTGGTGGCAATTGGCTGTTGGGCTGCTCGGCCTGATCTTTGAGCAGCTGATTGGGACAGGCTGACACAGGGAGTTTTCCTGAGAGTGTAGGGCCATGAGCTGTGTGCCTGCATGATTCAGCCAGGGCTTTCCAGGAGAGTTTGTGTGGGTTGGCTGCTGATGCAGGAGCGCATGCTGCTCTGACTTGGTGGGGGCCACTGATTACACCCTGTGGTGCCTTGGGGACCTGCTCCACCCACCTAGAGCTGTGTTGCCAGGGGCACCCTGAGCCCCTGGTCCCTAGCTCTTACCTCTGCAGGCCACAGAGGGTTTTTTGAGCAGCAGACATCCTGCAACAACCTGTGAGGATTTTTGGTGGTGAGCACAGTTCCAAAGCACACAGCAACTAATTGTGGGAAGCTTACATCAAGTCTAGAGGAAGGTTGGCGCATGATGCACTGAGCCCTTCCCCCCAGCATCTGGTGCTGAGTCGCCCAGAATTTCTCTATTGCTGAGCAAGTGGTCTACAGTGCAACTACAGTGGGCAGAGAGCCCTCCTTTTTTTTTCTCTTTTTCCTTTTTTTCCCTTTTTCTCTTCTTTTTTTTTCTTTTTTATTTTTTCTTTCTAGGTGATCTAATACATCGAAGCAATCAGAGCGACAGCCAGAATGAAGAAACAAAGAAACATGTCCCAAGTAAAAGATCAGAAGAAACCTCAAGAAATGCAACTAAATGAAACAGAGGTATCCAACTTTTCAGAGACAGAGTTTAGAACACTGATGATAAGAATGTTTCAGGAACTTAAGGAGGACATAAAGAAGGATACAGAAATCATAAAAAAAGAACCAGGTAGAACTAAAGAATACAATAACTGAAATGAAGAACACACTCGAAGGAATCACCAGTAGATTAGATGAAGCAGAGGATCGGATCAGTGATTTAGAAGACAAAGTAGCAGAAATCACCCACTTGGAACAACAAAAAGAAAAAAGAATAAAAAGCAATGAAAATAGTTTAAGAGACCTGTGGGACAACGTCAAGTGCAACAACATGCGCATCATAGGAATACCAGAAGGAGAAGAGAAGAAGGAAGGGATCGAGAATGTATTTGAAGAAATAATGACTGAGAACTTCTCTACCCTGTTGAAGGAAATCGACATACAAGCCCAGGAGGTGCAGAGAGTTCCAAACAAGCTGAACCCAAACAGGTCCACACCAAGACACATCATAGTTAAAATGGCAAAGGTTAAAGACACAGACAGGATCGTGAAAGCAGCAAGAGAAAGACCACAGGTTACATACAAAGGAACTCCTATAAGACTAACAAGTGACTTCACACAAACTCTGCAGGCAAGAAGGGAGTGGCAGGAAATCTTCAAAGTGACACAACATAAAGGCCTACAACCAAGATTGCTCTACCTAGCACGGCTATCACTTAAAATTGAAGGAGAGATAAAGAGCTTCTCAGAAAAGAATAAACTTAAGGAATTCATTACCACCAAGCCAGCATTGCAGGAAATGCTAAATGGGCTTTTTTAAACAGAAGAAAGGGGAAAACAAGCTAACCCAGGAAGATCAGAAATACAAATAACAAAATGTCAATAAATATGCACCTATCAATAATCACTTTAAATGTGAATGGATGAAATGCTCCAATCAAAAGATATACAGTGGCTGAGTGGATAAGAAAACAGGACCCATGCATATGCTGCTTACAAGAGACTCATCTCAGATCAAAAGACACACACAGACTGAAAGTAAAGGGATGGAGTAAGATATTTCATGCTACTGGAAATGAGAAAAAAGCGGGAGTAGCAATACTTATTTCAGACAAAATAGACTTTAAAATGAAGACTACAATAAAAGACAGAGATGGACACCACATAATAATAAAGGGATCAATTCAACAAGAGGACATAACCCTAGAAAACATGTATGCACCCAACATAGGAGCTCCTAAACATATAAAACAGATTTTGACAGACATAAAGACAGTGATCAACAGCAATACTATCGTAGTAGGGGACTTCAACACTCTGTTCTCACCAATGGAGAGATCCTTCAGACAGAAAATCAACATGGAAACAGTGGCCTTAAATGACACTTTAGACCAGCTGGATTTAATTGATATTTTTAGAGTATTTCACCCTAAAGCAACAGAATATACATTCTTTTCAAGTGCACATGGAACATTTTCCAAGATAGACCACATGTTAGGACACAAAACCAGGCTCAATAAATTTAAGAAGATTGAAATCATATCAAGCATCTTCTCTGACCACAACGCTATAAAACTAGAAATCAATTATAAAAAGAAACCTGGAAAGCACAAAAACATATAGAGGCTGAATAACATGCTACTAAATAGTGACTGGGTCAAAACTGAGAATAAGGAAGAAATCAAAAGCTATCTCAAGACAAACGACAATGAAATCACAACAACTCAAAATCAATGGGATGCAGTGAAGTCAGTCCTAAGAGGAAAATCTCAGCATTGCAGGCCTATCTAAAGAAAGAATAAAAATCTCATATCAACAGACTATCTTTACACCTAAGGGAACTGGAGAAAGAACAGCAAAACAGGCCCAAAGGGAGTACAAGGAAGGAAATAATAAAAACCAGAGCAGAAATAAATGAAATAAAGACCAAAAAAACAATACAAAGATCAACGAAACCAAGAGCTGGTTTTTTGAAACGATAAACACAATCTACAAACCCTTAGCCAGACTCACCAAGAAAAAGAGAGAGACGACCCAAATTAATAAAATAAAAAATGGAAGAGGGGAAGTGATAACAGATCCCACAGAAATACAGGAAATTGTAAGAAAATACTACGAGCAGCTATATGCCAAACAATTTGACAATCTGGAAGAAATGGATAACTTTCTAGAAGCTTGCAATCTACCAAGTCTGAACCGAAAAGAAACAGAAACTCTGAACAGACTTCTTACTAACAAAAAAATTGAGTCAGTAATCAACAAGCTTCCAACAAACACAAGTCCTGGACCAGATGGCTTCACAGGCGAATTTTACAAAACATTCAAAAAAGAATTAATACCTATTCTCCTCAAACTACTCCAAAAAATACAGAAGGAGGGAAGCCTCCCAAGCACATTTTATGAGGACACTATTACTCTGATCCCAAAGTCAGACAATGAAATTAAAAAAGAAAATTACAAGCCAATATCCCTAATGAACATAGATGCAAAAATCCTCAACAAAATAGTAGCAAACCAAATTCAGTGTCACATTGACAAGATCATATGCCACGATCACGTGGAAATCATTCCTGGTAAGCAATGTTGGTTCAATATCTGCAAATCAATTAATGTAATACATCACATTAACAAAATGAAAAATAAAAATCATATGATCATATCAATAGATGCAGAAAAAGCATTTGNTGCTTCAAAAACAATAAAATACCTAGGAATAAATTTAACCAAAGAAGTAAAAGACCTGTACTCAGAAAATTATAAGACGTTGAAGAGAGAAATCAAAGAAGATACAAATAAATGGAAATACATACCATGTTCATGGATAGGAAGAATTAACATAGTTAAATAGTCAATACTACTTAATGCAATATATAGATTCAATGCAATTCCTATCAAACTACCAGGAACATTTTTCTCAGAAATAGAACAGATAAAACAAAAATTTATATGGAGCCATAAAAGACCCTGAATAGCCACAGCAATCTTGATAAATAAGAACAAAGTGGGCGGTATCACGCTACCCGACATCAAATCATACTACAAGGCTACAGTAATCAAAACAATATAGTACTGGCATAAAAACAGACACATAGATCAATGGAACAGAATAGAGGGCCCAGAAATAAACCCATCCATATACAGTCATTTAACCTATGACATTGGAAGCAAGAATTTACATTGGAGTAAAGATCGTGTATTTAATAAATGGTGCTGTGAAAATTGGACTGACACATGCAAAAAAATGAAAATGGACCACCTACTTACACCATATACAAGAACAAATTCAAAATGGATTCAAGGCTTAAATGGAAGACCTGAAACCATAAAACTCCTAGAAGAAAAAATTGGGAGTAAATTTGCAGACATCACCCTCAGTAATACTTTTACTGCGATATTCCCTTGGGCAAGGGAAATAAAAGAACAAATTAACACACGGGATTACATCAAACTTAAAAGTTTTTTCACAGCAAAGGAAATCATCAAGAAAACAAAAAGACAACCTACTGAATATGAGAAGATATTTGCCAATGATATATCTGATAAGGGGTTAGTATCCACAATTTATAAAACACTCATTCAACTCAACACCAAAAAAACAAACAACCCCATTAAAAAATGGTCAGAGGATATGAAGAGGCATTTCTCTAAAAAGGATATACAGATGGCCAACAGGCATATGAAAAAATGTTCAATCTCAGTAATCATTATAGAAATGCAAATAAAAATCACAATGAAATACCACTTCACTCCAGTCAGAATGGCTATCATCAATAAATCAACAAACAACAAGTGCTGGCGAGGCTGTGGAGAAAAGTGAATCCTGCTGCAGTGTTGGTGGGACTGCAGATTGGTGCAGCCATTATGGAAATCAGTATGGAGATATCTCAAAAAACTGGAAATGGAACTACCATATGACCCAGCAATTCCACTCTTGGGTATCTATCCAGAGAAACCCAAGACGCTAATTC
>NW_017731895.1:126724-132315 GCF_001890085.2 Hipposideros armiger
CGGCCGAGTGGCGCGATGGTTAAGAACTGGCTTGGGATGCCAGAGGGCCCCGGTTCGGATCCCACATATGAGAGCCAGTGACACTGCCCTCCACAGCTAAGATGTTGAACAACAGCTCAACCTGGAGCTGGGCTGCTGTGAGTCGCTGGTGACAGCATAAGCTGCAACCCCTGTGGCAGTGGGTTGCCACGGGCTACCGTATGTAGCCAGCAGCCAGTGTGAGCGGCCAGCAGCCACCAAGAGCAGCCGTCTAGAAGCCGGTGACTGATGTGCCTCCCCTGGGAAGAGCGCAATGATGGTGCCAACTTGGGCCAGTGAAACAACGTCCTCCACAACTAGACTGAAGAACAAAAGGACAGCAACTTGTCTGTTCCCCTTCCCCAAGTTCCCCAGCACTGTTCCCATCCCCCACTTCCCCAACTAAAAAAAAATCTTAAAAAAAAAGTTATCCCCCGACTAGTCTAGTACCCACCTGGCACTATGCATATGAGTTATTATCATATTATTGACTATAATCCTTATGCTTTACTTTATATCTCCTTGACTATTTTGTAACTACCAGTTAGTACTTAATCCCTTCTGATGTAACCCGCGCACCAAATGAGCACTCCTGACTTGTCAGCCAGGAGTCTACCGAGAGGGTACCTGAGAGGATTGGGTGGGAGACTGGAAAAGAAAGAGACTAGAGACGAAAGCTGGGGACAGAAGGTCCACCCAATGCTGATAGCAGAGAATGGCCCCATTAATTGTTTATACACAGCTTTTATAGTAAAAGTAACTTTCCTTAGGTAGGGGTTTTTGGGAACTTGAGGGAATAGTCCCATCCTTCCAGGGAACACCTCCCCCGGGGCTTTCCATAAGGTGTAAGGAAGCAATCTTCCCAGAGTAAAGCAAAACACAGCAAGCAGAAACTGTTAACAGGATACATTCCACTCTGTAGCTTTCAAGGCCATTGGTTGTTTTCTCCTCAGTGGCCAACCTTCCCATGCTGTTCACCCGCTGCTCACCTGGGCCTGAGAGCCTGTCAGCCTGCCAGCTCTCAGGGTGGACCCTTACTGCAAGCGTCCAGCTCCTTACACCCTTTAACTTTTTTCACCCCATCCCCCAACTGCCTTACCATCTATTATCCTGACAAATCTAGTATCCATCTGAAACCATACACAGTTAATACAATATTATTGACTATATTCCTTATGCTATACTCTACATCCTCATCATTACTTTGTAACAACCAATTTGTACTTCTTGGTCCTTCACTTTTTCACCCACTCCCCAACCCTCCTCACATCTGGCTACCATCAAAATGTTCTCTGTATCTATGAGTCTGTTTCTGATTTGTTCATTTATTTTGTTCTTTAGATTCCACATGTGAGTGAAATCACACTGCATCTGTCTTTCTATGTCTGACATACTGCACTCAGCATAATACCCTCCAGGTCCATCCATGCCACCGCAGATGGCAAGAACCCATTCTCTACCATGGCCAGACTATATTCCATTATATATATGTACCACCTCCTCTTTATCCATCCATCCATGGATAGACACCCAGGCTGCTTTCACATCTTAGCGATTNGAGGGGTAAAAAGCATATCTATTGCACTGTGTAGTACAGCTGAAACTAATTCTAAAAAATGTGTATTTCATAATAAAAAATAATTTAATAAAAAAAGAAAAGGAATGATGTAAGTTTGTTATCTTGTTTCCCCTAGCAACCCAACTCTTTGGTCATCAGTTCCTTGTATCTTTGCCTTTAAAAACCTTGCTCAATTCCCCCCCCCACTTTGGAACATGTCTTTGTTTCATACCGAGGGCTATGTCCCTGCTTTGTAAATCATATATGAATAAAAGTCTGTTTTAATATATTTTGCAATTTTTTTGTTAACAAGAGAATCATATGATTTGTCTTCAAAATAAATCAGAGAAAGTAGATTATATCTGTGGAGAAAGTGGTATGGAAACAGTTATGATAAGGTAGTTTTCTAAAGCAGTAACAATATATTGCCAAATGCATTTTCCAAAAGCATACCACATAGTAAGGAGAATTTTAAACTACACATATATGTGTATATGATTGTCTCTGAGTGGGAGGGAAGGAGAGTGGGAAGGATGGAGGGAGAGAGGGAGAATGAGAGAGAGAGAGAGAGAGAGAGAGAGAGAGAGTGAGAGAGAGAGAGAAAGAGAGAATGTGAGAATGTTAGGGCACATATTCTTCATGTTCCCAGTTGATTTAAATTAAAATGCATAAAATACTCTAATCACGTTATCTGTTCCTTATCTTTGAGCACATCCTACTACATCTTAATTTAGAAAAATGTTTACTTCAGCCTGAAATATTTTTAAAATGAGGTTTACTCTAAATGGATCACTAGGTAATTGATGGACTTAAAATTTAGCAAATTATGTTTTATTACTTAATGTCATATTATGTTTAAGTGTATACATTATAAATGAAGAACCACATATGAAGTAGTATAAATTTTATCTAAAATGTTAGTGATACTGACAATCATAAAGGGATAATTAGATTCTACTTCCTCCTCAGACAATAAATTACTAGTGGCAGCTCTAAAGAACTAGTTTCAGTTTTCTTTAATATTAAAAGTTCTTTTGCATTGATTCCAAATGCAAATGTTTGTTTCATGTGCTTAACTTGAGAAAGGTACAAGAGTAAGCTCTTATCATATCTCTTAGATTACTGGAAAATTTACAAAAATTGCAGGAACAAGTAATAGCTTTTTGTCTAATACACTTTCATATAATCATTTATGAGTATTGTACCCATCAAACTAGCTAATGGTGTTCCATAATGATCAGCAAACTCACTTTTGCCAATTCCCCAGGTTCAAAATCTGAGTCATTTCTGACCCTTCCATCATTCTCAAAATCATTGCAATCACAGAGTCCCATTTTTACTTACTTAATAATGTGCTCCATATCTGTTTTTCCCCTTAAATTGCTATTGAAATTCACCTAGCTCTGATGCTTAATGCCTCATGCCTGTACTATTATCTTCTTATCCTTATCCTCACCTCCAGTCTATCTTGTACGCTATTACTACTAATAGCAGTCCTAAATATTGCTAATAATATAAATATTGGTAATAGTCCTAAAATAGTGCTTTTTAATATTAATTGCTTGGGCATTAATACTTGATGATTCATTATTCTATAAAGAGTTTTAACTCCCTAACCTGGTGGGAAACATCCTTCCATTTTGAAAAGTCTGTTTTACCAGTTCAGTGGGCTTATTTCTTCCCTCAAGCATGGCAATAGGCTACATGTTGCTGCATAGTAGGGGCAGTGTAGTTCTCTTATAAATTTTAATGTTTTAATACTCAAATTAAAAATTAATCCTCCATCGGGCGCAACTACCTCACAGATTCATTTGACACAAATTTCCAAATATCTAACGGTTAACTTAAGTATCATGACTCAGTGCTTCCATACCTTCCCCCTCTACTGTAACCTATCGCCAGTCGCGTTTGTGATTTAGTACAGTAAAGACGTATTTCATAGCGGCACCTTTAATCTCACAGATTCCTTGTGCATATTTGAGATATTTTTTTATATTTTCTCAACAGATTTTTTTGTATAGTACTATCATTTCAGACATTTTAGAAAGAGGTTGTAAGTATAGTTTTATTATTGAAACTTAGTAATTAAGCATTTTATTTTCTAATTAATTTGACAGATTCATTGTGCCTGTTTAGGGAAATATTTTTTCTTTGTAGGTTTTACCTTATAAAATGGCTCAACCTCAAAGATTTTATAATCCAGATGACCTAAAAGATGCTGATATATTGCTACAGATGTTGATGGAGTCTGATAATGATGTGTGCAACATTCAATGCACAAAGAAATACTCAGGACTGGACATTGGTTATGTTTTTTACAATGCTAAATGTAAGTGGCATTAATGCATAAGTGCTATACCTAGAGAATGTATACGAAGTTTAAAAAAGATGTTTATTTTTGAAAGAGTTGAGTAGGGAATTGGTAGCTAAACATATGAACCAAAGAGCCACAAAAACAGGGGAATTCCTTCACTTCTCCAACAAAACTTAGAGAAGTTTTCTACACCTGCTGTCAAAGTTCAAGCAGGAGAACCTGAGGCCACCACTTCATCAAACAAAAGGAAACAGTGTGCTCCTTGCATAAGAAACAAAAGACAAAGGTATTCCAAATACTTTGCAAATAATTTTTGTGCTTAGAACATGTGACAGCGATTTGTGAACATTGTTTCAACTCGATATTCGATGCAATGAAGCTGATGAAGAGCAATCATTGGTTTTTATTATTTTTGTTATGACAAATTTTGTTTTAGTTTTATGTTTTGAATTTTTGTTGATTTTTATACTGAATTTATGTAATAAACATATATTGTTTTTATTTTGTGGCAAATTAAAATTTCATTCTGAATAAATAATACGCATGCTTACATGTTATTTTCAATTTAAATAAATAAATGTCATACACACATCTAGTGGATGCATTGCACCTGAACTCATAACTTTTGCATTGTGCCCAATGGAGGGTTAAAAAAAGACTCTATCATTGTGTTTTTTCATAATTCAGTGTAGGTGAAGATCATGTGGTATATTCCTAGGATCCATCCACAGAGATTCTGATTCAGTAGGTCTATAGGTGGGACCTGGAATTCTGCAGTTTTAGCAGCTACCTTAGTAGATTTTGATGAAAGTGATCTATTGAACACTAGGAGAAATGTTCTGTCCATTTGTTAAACATAATCTCCAAAGATATATACTCCATTTTTTTAATATGAAGCTTTCAGGATAACTCTACTCAGGTGAACATCTCTCAGTAACACTCATTCATTCAGCTCACAGAAAGGACTGCTATCTATTTTAGAATACCGTTTCCACTCCTTCCTATTCCCTTAACCTGCTTTATTTTCCTCCATAGCACTTAACACTGTTTGATATTATAGTACACCTTTAGTCTATTGTCTTACTGGTTGTTATCCCGACTTGAAAATCAGCTTAATGAAGGTAGAGAAACTGTGTTGTTCACTCCTACAGTATCTTCAGAGCACAGAAGAGCATAGTAGGCACTCAGTAGTTATTGTTGAACAAATAAATTTAACAGTATATAGGCCTTTTATTGTTTTTCTGGACTTTTTAAAATAATATTTTAAATAAAATATAGCTAACATACAATACTATATTGGTTTCATGTGTACACCATAGTTATTCAATATTTATATACTTAAAGAAGTGATCACCATTGTAAGTCCAGCAACCATCTGACACCGTATAATGCTATCACAATATGATTGACTAAATTCCCTATGCTGTACATTACATCCTCATGACTTACTATTTTTATACCTGGAGATTTAAATCTCTTATTCCCCTTCATCTTTTTTCTAACCTTTTTAAAATTCCCAATTACAGTAGACATTCAATATAATTTTATATTAATTTCAGGTGTACAGCATAGTGGTTAGACATTCATATACTTTAAGAAGTTATCCCTCGGGGCCGGCCGAGTGGCGCGATGGTTAAGAACTGGCTTGGGATGCCAGAGGGCCCCGGTTCGGATCCCACATATGAGAGCCAGTGACACTGC
>NW_017731895.1:134155-150559 GCF_001890085.2 Hipposideros armiger
ACCATCAGAGCTGTTGTTGTGTTAATCTTGATGTCCTGAATGTTATCAAAATGTCTACCTTTCAATATTTTCTTGATCTTCGGGTAAAGAAAGAAGTAATTGGAGGCCAGATCAGGTGAGCAGGGATGGTATCCCAATGCAGTTATTTGTTTACTGGCTAAAAACTCCCTTACAGACAGTTCCATGTGAACAGGTGCATTGTCATGATGCAACAGTCATGAATTGTTGGTGAAAAGTTCAGGTCATATAACTTTTTCATGCAGCCTTTTCAGCACTTCCAAATGGTATACGTGGTTAACTGTTTGTCCAGATGGTACAAATTTATAATGAATAATCCCTCTGATATCAAAAAAGTTTAGCAACATCATTGCAACAAAGTTTGCGAACTTAATTGTCAGACCTCATATATTCATTGCATATTCACCACCCAGAGTCAGTACTCTTTCCATCACCATATATTTCACCCCCTTTACTTTTGTCTCCCACTCCTTCCTCCCTTACCCTCTGGTAACCATTAAACTGTTGTCTGTGCCTATCAACTTTTATTTCATCTTTGTCTTGTTTCTTTGTGCTTTCAGTTTTATATCCACATATGAGTGAAGTCATATGGTTCTTAACTTTTTCTATTTGACTCACTTTACTTAGCATGATAATCACAAGATGCGTCTTTCCATGTTGTTGCAAATGGCAGTGTTTCATTTTATAACTGAGTAATATTCCATTGTGTATATGTACCACTTCATCTTTATCCAAACATATATCAAAGGACACTGGTTGTTTCCATATCTTAGTCACCATGAATAATGCTGCAATTAACATGGGTGTACATATTTCTTTACAAATAAATATTTTCAGATTTTTTGGGGGGGCGGGTAGATACCCAGAAGAGGGATTGCTGGGTTGTATAATAACTCTATTTTTAATTTTTTGAGGAATCTCCATACTGTTTTTTATAGTGGCAGTATGAATTTACATTCCCACCAGCAGTGTATGAGGGTTCCTTTTTCTCCACAAACTCTCCAACACTTGTCTCCAACAGACAACTTGTCTGTGTTGATAATAACTATTCTAACAAGTGTGAGGTGATATCTCATTGTGATTTTGATTTCCATTTCCCTAATAGCTAGTGAAGTTGAGCAATTTTTCATTTATATGTCTGTCTCTTATAAGTAATACTACCCCAGCGATTTTTATTTGTTGCTATTTTCATAAAATATTTTTTCCATTGCTTTACTTTTATTCTGTGTGTGTCTTTCAATCTAAAGTGAGTCTCTTGTAGGCAGCATATGTAAGTTTTCTTATCTATTCAGCCACGCTATTTTTTGATTGGAGCATTTAACCCATTTATATTTGAAGGAATTGTTGATAGAAATGTAGTTATTACCATTTTATTATTAAATTATTTTCCCTTTTTTTGTTCATCTTAAGGAAATCCCTCTAACATTCCTTGTAATACTGGTTTGGTGGTGATAAACTCATCTGTCCTTCGATTCTAAATGATAGCATTGATGGGTAGAGTAATCTTGCTAATATGTCCCTGCTTTCATCACTTTGACTATTTTGTGCCAATCCCTTTTGGCCTGCAAAATTTTTGTTGAGAAATCAGCTGATAGTATTATGGGAACTCACTTGTAGGTAACTAACTGCTTTTCTCCTGCTGCTTTTAAGATTCTCTCTTTGTCTTTAATCTTTGGCATTCTGATTATGATGTGTATGGGACTCTTTGTGTTCATCTTTTGTGGGACTCTCTGTGCTTCCTGGAATTGTATGTTTATTTCCTATGCCACATTAGGGAAGTTTTCCATCAGTATTTCTTCAAATAGTTTTTCAATTCCTTGCTCTTTCTCTCTTCTCCTTCTGGTACCCCTATGATGATAATGTGAGTATGCTTCATGTTTTCCCAGAGGCCCCTTAAACTATCCTCAATTTTTTGTATCATTTTTTTTTCTTTCTGCTATTCTAATTGGGTGTTTTCTTCTACCTTATCTTCTAAATCGTTGATTTGATCCTCTGCTTTATCTATTCTACTGTTGATTCCCTCTAATGTATTCTTCATTTCCATTATTGTATGCTTTATTTCTGACTGCTTCTTTTTTAGGTTTTCTATTTCCATTTTTAAGTTACTTATCTCTTTGTTGAAGTTCTCCTTTAGATCACTGAGCATCTTTATAACCAGTGTTTTGAACTCTGTATCTGGTAAATTGTTTGTCTCCATTTTGTGTAGTTAATTTTCTGGAGCTTGGTTCTGTACTTTTATTTGGGACATTTTACTTCATCTCCCCATATTGGCTGCCTCCCTCTGTTTGTTTCTATGTATTAGGTAGGGTTGCTCTGCCTCTTGGTCTTAGTTGAATGGCCATATGTAGTAGGTGTCTTCAGGGTCCCAGTGATGCAGTCTTTCTGGTCATCAGAACTAGGTGCTCCAAGAGGATATGAAGAGATGTTTCTCCAAAGAGGACATACAGATGGCCAACAGGCATATGAAAAAATGTTCAACATCACTTAGCATTAGGGAAATACAAATTAAAACCACAATGAGATACCACCTCACCCCGGTCAGAATGGCTATCATCAATAAATCAACAAACAACAAATGCTGGCGAGGCTGTGGGGAAAACGGAACCCTGGTGCACTGCTGGTGGGACTGCAGGCTGGTGCAGCCATTATGGAAATCAGTATGGAGGCACCTCAAAAATCTGAAAATGGAACTACCTTATGACCCAGCAATCCCACTCTTAGGTATTTATCCAAAAAATCCTAAGACATTAATCCAAAAAAATATATGTACCCCTATGTTCATTGCGGTGTTATTCACAATAGCTAAGACTTGGAAACAACCAAAATGCCCATCGGTAGATGACTGGATTAAGAAACTTTGGTACATTTACACAATGGAGTATTATTCAGCTATAAAGAAGAAGGAAATAGTACCCTTTGCAACAATATGGATGGAACTAGAGAACATTATGCTAAGTGAAATAAGTCAGTCAGAGAAAGACAAATATCATATGATCTCACTTATACGTGGATTCTAAGGAACTGAATGGATGGGAGAAGTGGATGGAGATAGTCTCAGAGACACAGAGGAAGAACTGAGGGTTGCTAGTCAGGAGGGGGTGGGGATGAAGGAGAGGGGGAAGGGATGAGTCAATACAAATGGGTAATTGTAATATGGCCGCAGGGATAGAAAAAGACAGTCCGAGGAATACAATCAATAATGTTGTATGTATTTCTTAGGGGGCCAGATGGACCCATGTCCTTTTGGGGAGTCCACTTCATAGTTGATGTAGAGGCCTGACCACCGCATTGTATTTCTGAAACTGATGTTGAATAATACTGTATGTCAACTATAATTATATATACATATAACCTCGGGACATGGAGTAGAGTGCGGGAACGGATTCAATGGAATTGTAATAGATAAGCATGATATCGGGGGTGGGAGGGCAATAGATGGGGGGAGGGGGGTTGTTACTTTGTGAGGGTGAAAAGGGTAACTATTGCATTGTTCTGTACACCTAAAACTAACAATAAAAAAATAATAAAAAAGAAAAAAAAGAAAAAAAAGAACTAGGTGCTTCAGGTATGTTCCTTGTGTGGATTTTGAGAGTCTTCCTGTTGTAGTTGAGCCTTGGTTGCTGTTTGCACATCAGTGGGAGAGATTGACCCTCAGGCTGATTAGTTGTGCAGACTTGGCCGTGACTACAGTGGAGGAGCTGTTGTGTAAGGGCTGACGCTGCAGAGCAGGATTTGCTTTAGCATGGCTCTGATGCCTGCCAAGTCTCCTGTTTGGATGTGTTGTCCTTGGAGGTGGCCATATGATGATCAGGCTTAGTCTGATGCTGGCCACGAGGCATGCTAAGCTGGGGCCTTCTAGGAGGGGGTCAACAGTAGGCCAATTTCACCCAAAGCCTGTGCTCTTCTCAGGGCCACCTGGCATGAGCCTCAAAGCAATCCCCAGATGACTCTCACCCAATCTGGTCTTGGAGGTGGCTGCAGAGGCCAAGCCACAAACCAAGGCCCACTGCCACTGATGTGGGGCATGGGGCTGGTCAGGAAGTGATATGGGACATGCTAAAGCCAGATGCTGCTTATTTGGTTTTGTGAACATTTGAGAGATTTTAGAAATGTCCACAGCATGAGCCAAGAAAGGCCATTTGTACAGGAAAGGCACTGGAAGAGGCTTGGGCATGGCCAAAAGTTGGGTGGGGTCTCAGGGAATCGCCAGGGTGGGGGAAACAAATGGTGTTAGCTTGATGGAGACTCAGATATTGCAGCCTCCTGTGCCTGCATGTTGATAGGGGGGGAGGGTTCAACAAAGAAAAAATGGCTTCCTCCACCTTTCCACTCTAGGAGAAAGCTGCCCCTCCAGCCCTTGTCCTGAAGCCAGACACTTCAGTTCCTCTCTGTATATCCCTGGCACCTTTTGATCTGCTGGCCCCATGCTGGAGCTCAGAGTGAGTGAGTCTGTCAGCAAGTAAGTCTGTGTGTGTGTCCTTTAAGAGGCATGCCTGGGACTGCAGGCATTCTATTCTCACTCAGCTACAATCTCCATTGGTTTTCACAGCCAGAAATTATGGGAACTTCTCTCTCTTCCTGGCACTGGAACCCTGGGCTGGGAAGTCTGTTCTAGAGCTGAGAACTCTCACTTCTCTGGGGGGACTTCCTCAGCTGAGATATCTGTCCCAATTTTTAAGTGCCACACGTGGGTGTGGAACCAACCTATTCCACATCTCTGCCCCTCCATTATAAAGGTAATAATTTATCAAAATGATAGCTTAAAAACTGCCACAAAAAAATAATCCACAAAATATTGTTTCCTTCTGCAGATTTAACAATTCATTGTAATCATTAACCTTTTACTAAAGAATTTTATGGCAATTGAGACAAACAGCTCTGAGAGCATTCTTCCACCACTGATTATGACTGGGGTGGCAGGTGTTGGGGTTGTTATTAATTTGGCTTTCTGGGAAGGCTTAGTGACTTTGCCAGCTAGCTACAGCTGCCATCTTGTCCCCTGAATTGATGACACCCACAGCAACTATCTGTCACATGTCATGAATAGCAAAATGGCCCAGAGGAGGATAGTCAGAGAAGCTCTCAACACACATGGGCTTACCAGGAACCATATCAATGATGGCAGCATCACTAGATTTCAAAAACTTTGGGCTATCTTCCAGCTTTTTCCCAGAACATCAATCAGTCTTCTTCAGCTCAGCAAATTTGCAAGCAATGTGACCTGTGTGACAATACGGTACAGGTGGGTATCCTGCATTGATTTGGCCTGCATTGTTCAGGATAATCACCTGAGCCATGAGCCAGCTGCTTCCATTGGTGGGTCATGTTTGCTGTCACATTGCCATGATGAACATCTTTGACAGACACATTCTTGACATTGGAGCCCACATTGTCCCCAGGAAAAGCTTCACTCAAAGCTCCATGGTGCATTTCAATAGACTTTACTTCAGTTGTAATGTTGACTGGAGCTAAGGTGACCACCATGCCAGGTATAAGAACACCCATCTCCACTCTGTCCACAGGAACAGTACAAATACCACCAAATCTGTAGACATCCTGGAGGGGCAGACACAAAGTCTGGTCAGTTGGATGAGTTGGTGTCAGGATGCAATCCGGAGCCTCAAGCAGCATAGTTTCACTGACATTGCCATCTTTATGGGTGCCTTTCCATCCCTTGAACCAAGGCATGTTAGAACTTGGCGCCAGCATGTTGTCATGATTCCAAACAGAAATTGGCACAAATGCTACTGTGTCAGGGTCATAGCCAATTTTTTTAATGTAGGTCCTGACTTCTTTAATGATTCCTTGTATTTCTTCTGGTTGCAGCGGGACTCAGTGGAATCCATTCTGTTAACACCAACAATTAGTTGTTTCACTCCCACTGTGTAAGCCAGAAGGACATGCTCACGGGTCTACACATTCTTGGAGATACCTGCTTCAAATTCACCAACACCAGCAGCAACAATCAGGACAGCACAGGCAGCCTGAGGTATGCTTGTAATCATGTTTTTGATGAAGTCTCTGTATCCTGGGGCATCAATGATGGTCACTAATAATACTTGCTGCTCTCAAATTTCCACATGGAGGTATCAATGGTGACACCATGCTCACATTCAGCTTTCAGTATATCCAAGACCCAGGCATACTCAAAAAAGTCCTTTCCCATCTCAGCAGCCTTCTTCTCAAAATTTTCAATGGTTGTTTTGTCAATCCCACCACATTTGTAGATCAGGTGACCAGTAGGGGTAGATTTGCCAGAATCTATGTGTCCAATGATGATGCTGTTGATATGAGTCTTTTCCTTTCCCATTTTGGCTTAGATTTAGCAGTGGTTTTCATGACACCTGTGTTCTGGCAGCAAACCCATTGCAAAAACACAAAATCAGTAAAATTTTCAAAGCTTTTACAATAATGCTTGCTACAAAGAAACTACTGAATAAATTAAGCTATTGTTACTATTTTTATTATATCATATAGTTGACAGTTTTCAATAATGAGAGGCTGTGAGAGTACTCATTAATTAAATTCCTTGGACTCTGATGTCCAAAATGGTGGCATGAGGAGTGCTTCTTGAAATCTTCTCTGGAAGCTATAACAAAATGAACAGCTATAATTCAAAAAAGGATAACATAAGCAACACACAGGCACATCTGAGAGATCCACACAACAAATTATCTTAAGGTGGGCAAATCCGGTGAGCAAGGGAGGAGAGAAGGGGAAAGTGCAAAGACATGGGCCACAGGGCCACAGGACACAGACCGGAACTAACTGCAATCTGGAGATTACTGCAGTTGTGGGAGAGGGAAGAATTCAGGTTGTAGGCACACTCCCAGTAGCCCACAGTCTTGCCTGAGAAATCAGCATATCTCATGGTTGAATCCAGCTTTTAGGGCAGGGACCTCAGAGCAAAGGCTGAATACAAAAGTGTAAGAACTGTGGTTTAAGCCCTCACTGCCCAGCAGAAATTAGAAAACAAAGACATGGAGCCTGGCTGACTCCCCCCTGGCCCAAAGCTCATCTTTACCCCAATGCACGCTCCCAATGTTAGAAGGAGGCTCCAGAAGAAAGCGTAAGATTAAAGAACAGAATATCTGCAGCCCTGAGAACTAGAGCGAGAGTACCACAGCCACAGATGCACAGTGCAAATAATTCTGGCAATAGGGAAGGAATTGTAGGGGTGAGAGAGCTGTGGGCTGGAAGTTGCCATTGCTTAGAGTCACAAACAAACCAGCCACCTCTACCAGCCCACCCTGCCCCCACCTTTCTGGGCAGATCCCTGCAGGAGCAACCAGAGTCACTGAGAAAAACAAGCTCTGCATTGGGATGAGGGGGCAGCATTGGGGATTCAGAAGCTCAGATCTCTGTTGCCCACCACATCCTCCCAGAAGGGCAGTGCCCTGAGTCAATGGTGACCTACTAACAAAGGAGAAACCAACCTTCCAGAAACCCTCCTCTCCGTTGCATAAGGAGCTGGAACAGTGCAAGAGAAAATAAAATGCTATAGCATGAGAGAAAATGAAAGTCTGCAGGGATAGAGAAAATAAAATATCCCAGCAACACCTACTGGACAGCAAAAGAAAGACGTCTTCACATCAAACTGCTGCAGAACCCACTCCTTTAGATGGCTAGGAAAATAAAAAATAATGAATTCATTGCCACAAATAACCAAGGTAACAAGGCAGCTCAGAAACAAAATGAAAAACCTCCAAAAAATGAACTGAATGATAGGGAAATATGTGTCTTAATTGACAGAAAATTCAACATTGCATTTCTTAAAAAAATACTCAGTGAGATACAAGAAAACACAAATAGGCAGTTTAATGAACTCAGATACAGTCAATTAAAAATATGAATACTTTACCAAGGAGACTGGGATGTTAAAAAAGAAATAAATTGAAATTCTGCAGATGGTTAACTCAATAAAACAAATGAAGAACAAAATAGCCAGCTTAGGTAATAGAGCTGACCAGATGGAGGGACAAATTAGTGATATTGAAGACAGAAATCTGGGAATGACACAGATAAAAGAAGAGAGGGACTTGAGAGTTAAAAGAAATGAAAAAAAACTCTACAAGAACTTCGTGATTCTATCAGAAAGAGCAACATAAGAATGATGGTTATACCAGAAAGAGAAGAGGTGGAGAAGGGCATAGAGAGTCTATTCAAACAAATAGTAGATGGAAACTTCCCAAATTGGTGGAAAGAACTGGATCCATGAACCCAAGAAGCAAGCAAAACACCTCAAATTACCTCAAACCCAACAAGTCTTCTTCAAGGCACATTATGCTGAAGCTGTCAGAAATTAATGAAAAAGAGAATTCTCAAGGCAGCCAGGGGGCAAAAAAACAGTAACCTATGAGGGAAAGCTCAGTAGACTATCATCAGACTTTTAAGCAGGAACTCTGCAAGGCAGGAGGGAATGTAATAAAATATTCAAAGTATTGAAAGAGACAATTATTAGCCAAGAATAATATATCAAGAAAACATATTCTTTAGTTATGAATGAGGAATTAAGACCTTTCCAGACATAAGAAGCTGAGGGAATTTTATAACACATGACCTGCATTACAGGAAATACCATAGGAGGCTATTAGACCTGAAACCAAAAATCAAAATAATACAAAACCACGAACAAGATTACTAACAGACAGCGAGAAGAAGTCAAGGGCAACCCTTACACAAAATAGGGCACTATACACTTAAACATAACATAAAGGGTAAAGATCATAAAAACATTTTAAAAAAAGGGAAGAAAAAGAGAGCTTGCTACTGTAACTCAGAAATCAATTCACAGCATAACTAGGGATAACTTCTGACAACAAAAATATAAAAGGGGAGAGAGTAAAGGTCTGAATCTGCAAAGGAGGATGGAGATAATAAGCATGCTGAAAAAAAGGGCTACTGTATATATCAAACTTTCATTTACATACACTTAACGATAACCACTCAAAAAATATCCATAACTGAGACATATAACATAAAAAAAATAGAAACGGATAGAAAAACTAGACTGTCACCACACTAATACAACAGACAGCAACATAAAGGCAAAGAAACAATGAAGACACCAAGCTATCAGAAAACTAAAGACAGAATGTTAGGAAATTCTCATATATAAATAATCACTCTAAATGTAAATGAACAGAACTCAACAAGAAAAAGGCACAGAGTAGCAGATTGGATAAAAAAAACCCAAAAACCCAACCATATACTGCCTCCAAGAGACACATCTCAGCTACAAAGACAAATATAGACGCAAGGTGAAAGGGTGGAAATTAATACTCCAAGCAAATGGAACCCAGAGAAAAGTGGGTGTATCCATATTTAAATCAGATGAAACAGACTTTAGGATAAAAATGGTAACAATAAACAAAGATGGAAATTTCATAATGGTAAACCATAAGAACACATAACACATCAATATATATGCCCCCAAACAGGGAGCATCAAAATATGGAAAGCAACTACTAACAAAACTAAAGGGCAAAACTGACCAAAACACAATTATAGTAGGGGACCTAAATATGTCAGTGACAGCTATGGATAGATCATCCAAAGTGTAAATCAGCAAGGAAATATGAGACTTAAATGACACACTAGACAAAATGGACATAATTGATATTTAGAAAGCATTTCATTCTAGAACAGTAGACTACAAATTGTTTTGTATTGTACATGGAACATTCTCAAGGATAGATCATATATTGGGACCTAGAGCTAGCCTCAGCAAATTTAAGAGATTGAAATCATACCAAGCATATTTTCTGATCACAAGGTTTTCAAACTGGATATCAACTGTGAAAGGAAAGCAGGAAAAACCACAAACATATGGAGATTAAACAACATGCTTTTAAAGAATGACTATGTCAAAGAAGAAATAAAAGGAGAGAAAAAAGATATGTAGAAACAGATGAGAATGAAAATACATCCTACCTAAATTATCGGATTGCAGGAAAAGGGGTAATATGAGGAAAATTTATATCATTACAGGCATATCTCAAAAAACAAAAAACAAAAAATACAAATAAACAACCTAACATTACACCTTAAAGAATATTGCTGGAGGTATCACACTCCCTGACTTCAGCTTTTACTGCAACGCAGTAATAATCAAAACAGCATGATATTGGGTGAAAAATAGACACACTGACCAATGCAATAGAATTGAAAACCCAGAAATAAGTGCCCACAAATATGGGCAGATAATATTCAATAAAGGGGCTAAAAACATACAATGGAAAAAAGAAAGCCTCTACAATAAATGGTGCTGTGAGAATTAGAAAGCCACATAGAAAAGAATGAAAGTAGACTCCTCTCTGTCACCATATACAAAATTAATTCAAAATGGATCAAAGACCTAAACATAAGACCTGAAACAATAAACTGCAGAGAAGAAAGCATAGGTACTAAACTTATGGACCTTGGGTTTAAAGAGGATTTTGTGAATTTGACTTCAAAGGCAAGGGAAATAAAAGTTAACATAAATGAATGGGACTATATCAAACTAAAAAGCTTCTGCACACCAAAAGAAACCATCAACAAAACAAAGAGGTAACCAAACAAATGGGAGAATATATTTGCAAATAATGCCTCCAATGAGGGGCTAATTTCCAAAATATATAAGGAACTCATACAACTCAACAACAAAAAGACAAACAATTCAATTAAAAAACGGGCAGAGGACATGAACAGAAACTCCTGCCAATAAGACATAAAAACAACCAACAGCTGTATGAAAAAATGCTCAACTTCACTATCTATTTGGGAAAAGCAAATCAAAACCACAATGAGATATCACCTCACACCTGTTAGAATGGCTGTCATTAACAAGACAAATAATAACAAAATTGTTGGAGAGGCTGTGGAGAAAAGGGACCCTCATACACTTAGTGGGAATATAAATTGGTACAGCTGCTATGAAAGGCAGCGTGGAGATTCCTCAAAAAATTAAGAATAGAATTACCATATGACTCAGAAATCATTCCCATGGGTATATACCCCCAAAATCTGAAAACATTTTTCCATAAAGATATATGTACTCTGATGTTCATTGCAACATTATTTGTGGTGACCGATACATGGAAATAACCCAGTGTCTTTCAATAGATGAATGGATAAAGAATTTGTGGCATATATACACAATGGAACACTACTCTGCCATAAGAAAGAATGAAATACTGTCATTTTTGACAATATGTATGGATCTTGAGGTCATTATGCTAAGTGAAATAAGTAAGACATAAAAAGTTGAGAACCACCCATATGTGGGACATAAAACTGAAAGCAACAAAGGAAAAAGACCAACAAGTAAAGAAAGAAAAACTCACAAACACAGACAACATTTTACTGGTTACCAAAGGGTAAGAAGGAGGGGGTTGGTAGAAGAGGGTAAAGGTGGTCAAATATATGGTGATGGAAGGACAACTGACTCTGGGTGGTGAGCATACAATGCGATATATAGATGATGTATTACAGAATTATACAGTTGAAACCTATGTAAATTTACTAGCCATTGTCACCACAGTAAACTTTAATTAAAAAAATTAAAGTTCTAGGTACGGCCGAGTGGCTCAGTTGGTTAAGAGCAATCACAAGAGTGCGAGCTCTGAGCAACAGGGGTGCCGGGTCGATTCCCAGCCTGAGCTGAGCTTCCACTGAGCTGCCAACAGGTGACAGGATGGCTCAGCTAAAAAACAAAACAAAAATTAAAGTCTTTTTCCAGAATATTTTGCAAATGAATGAGGAAAAATGCAAAACTGGAATTTTCTTGCCAAATTCCTATAACAGTAATTTTCCTCTAAGCATTTTGTAATATGAGAACTAGCTGAATATTTGGCATATTATTTCCCTAACTTTTACAACCCATGCCCCCTTGGTATATACAAAATCTTAAATTACCCTAAGTGTCACTTGTAATTTCAAGATAAACTAAATATAAAGATTGAAAACAGAGTAAGCTTAATGCAACAATGTATATCATCTGTAATTGGAAAAGGAATTAAATTTTAAAAAATCTGTTTCTCAAAAAACTGAATGCAACGAAGAGTAGCTTTATCTCCAAACACACTTTGCAACTCTTCTTATATTTGAGAAACACTGATTTAGCAGATATGACAATGTGAGCTAAATGTCCTTAGACAAGTAATGTAGTCTCTAAGAAGCTCAGTTACCTGCTGTAAAACTTAACTAAATTATACAGGTTTTATCTCCTCACCAGGATGTGGTGGGAATCAAATAAAACATTAGATGTAAAGGCCTTTTCTATTCCATAAAGCCTGATACGAAAAGGAGGCATGGTTATTGTGGATGGCAGCAAACTTGTCTTCTTTTTGTTAGCTCATTCATGTTCATCTAAAAGCATCCACAAGTATTTCACTGTTCTCAAAGAAATACAAACTTTATCATAGCTTATAAGTAATATTTCACTTTTGGGAAGGACAGCTATCTGAAGAAAAACATACACTGACAAATCATGATCAGTAACGTTAGTTTTCCAAATGCTTTCTTATCCAGATCCACTTAAGCAATTTGTAGTTTAACGGTATGACCATTAAGCATATTCAATGCAGATACACTCCTTATAATTCATTATATTGTGAGGAATATATACTGTGTGTCACCGCCATTCAATATAAAGTGATATACACATCTTAAGACTCTTTATTGTTATAACTAGAATGAACCAGAAAATCATTCAGCATGAATCTATTCCTGGTTATTGAGTGCAGGAACATTGGATATTATATCATGTTCATTATTTGTGCACGCTCTCCTTATTGCTATATTTGCATGCAAATGACTTAGTTTTTTCTTCAATTTAAATAAAATACTCTCCATTACAAACAAAGGGCTAAATGTAAAACCACAAAAGAAAATTTGTGGGCTGCTTTATAAAAAGTGGTCCTGAAAAAATAGAAGGAGACACCTGCTGGTAGATTAATCCCGTGTTAACATTCTCACTGGAATTTTAGTAAGTTTTAGACAAAATAGGTCCTCTTTCATCTCATCTAGACTTGTCTTTTTCTCAACAATGATGTATGCAAGAAATGAACTTATGGGGTAAGAATTAACTTTGTGGTTATAGAGTAAAAGTTGGGGAGAAAAGAGAAAAGGAAATAAAAGGAAGGGGTAAACAGAAAGAACTTGTGTGGGGAATACAAGGAAGGAGGAGGTCTGGAAATGTTTTCAGCTGCACAAATATGAAACAGTAGTCTGAAAGTGATACATATACCAAAAACAAACAAGCAAACAAATTTGAGCCTCATTCTTGTGAGTTTACTCCTTCTCCTTCCCCTATCCATGTCCTTCCCAACACACAGTTCAGACTAGATCAGTCTTTCTAATTTTTCCTGTCATTCAGTTTAAAGGACAGATCAGATTCTAACTGACAGCAAAATGGCTGCATTGCATTATTTTTATATAAAGAGCAATTTTAATGTGTTGACAGAATGAAAGTAGGTTGAAATACTGATGTCTTCCTTTGTTTTGTTTCCCATCACAGTGTTAACTTTTAAAAAATTGCTTCAGTTGATGTTTATCTGTGAATACAAACTTCAAGAAGTTGTCAGAATACCATAAAAATACTTCCAAATCAAAAACAAAAGCAAAAAGCTTTGTCAGAGGCTGACTTAATTTTAAATGTCCAGTATTAGCCACTAAGAGTACTCTGTTACTTCATCTATAAAATGAGAGGAATAGAATAGATAGTATCTGAGAATTCTGAAGCTCTACAATGCTTTAAGTGTTTGCCAGTGAATAGAGGTTGCTAAAGTGTTTTTGGAACTACGAGCTTAAATCAGTGATTTAGACAATTCTCCAGTAATGCTCTTGAAAATATTAATTTCTTTAACAATCCCCTTTTCTAGACATTTAAAAGTAAGTCAGCCTCTGACAAAGCTTTTTGACTCCCAATCCACTGGATATCTCCACTCTTTTTTCTGTTATCCTTTTAGAACATAATCACAACATATTTCTACTAAAATAAGCCCTATCAATTGTCAAAAATTGGCTAGTTATTAAAAATTCATCTTATTGCACTGCTTTAAAGTAACTCAGCTATATTACTTTTAAATTTGTACAATTTACACTTTTCACTATATCAGAATTGGTTTCTCCCCAATTATTCTTAACTACTGAAGTTTTATCTGTAGTTGCATCTTGAAGCTTTGTTATTTTTCAAAGTAGGAATTTAGTGAACGGTGGTAAAGTTTTGTTTATATTTGCTGTCATTATATTTTTATTACCTCAAGATAGTTAACAAATCAATGTCCCTACTATGGATATAAAGGGAAATGAAATTAACTATTAAATATTATTTTTAGAAAAGTGCACTTGAAGATTTTTTACTTTAGATTGTGAAATCATTTTATACCCATTATCTGATTTATGGCACATGATTTGAATTTTTTTTAATTAATCATTCACCAAAGCACATTCATTCCTGTGTAATTTAAAATGTCAAACTGAACCCATGTAGAAAGCAAGCCAAGTTTAAGTTTATAAAAATGTAAACCTTTCTTAAATTTTTATTGACTGGTTCTTTTTTGAGTGAGCATGAGATTATTTACATTTCAGTCAATGCATATGCTGGTCATCTCAGCCCTCATTACAGTGCCCCATGACACAGACATTTACTGTCCTCATAACCTCTTTTTCAGTATTCATCATGGATTGTGCCCTTTTTATTGTTCTACTCTTCATGTCAAATCTTACCTTGTATGTGTTGCATTCTTCAGAGACCTGTCAGATCATTAGCTGGCATATTTGTTGATTATTACTTTGCACTCTGTATTTCTTTGATTCTACTACACATGCTTTCCTATAGTCAACATCTTTGATGTAGGAATGTATCCTAAAAATCTGTGGCATCTTATCATCAACAAGATGTAAATTGGTTGTCATTGTCTACACGGTGAAATTTGACCATAGTTGTTCATATTGTCATCAGTGCAATGTGTTGTATACTTTCTTGGTACTATATGTATTGTTTTTTAAATGTCTCCAAAAAGACTATAATGTGATTTCTCATTGAGGCAAAAGTTACTGAGGATGCAGAAGGAGACACAAAAGGAACAAGCGTCCTGAATTTGATATTAGTGATAGTGGTAAGTAGATTAATGCCCTTTCTCCTGCCAAAGATGTCCACATCCTAATCTCAGGAACCTGTGAATATGCTACCTTACATACAGCAAAGGGTAATTAAAGTTGCCAATAAGACCTTAAAATAGGGAAATTATCTTGGATTATCAGTGTAAACCCAGTGTAGTCACAAGAGTACTTAAAAGTGGGAAAGAGAGGCAGGAGATAAATCAGAGACAGCAGGAGATGTGACTACAAAAGAGAATCAGATTTATGGCAGTGTGAGAATTTAACCCAACATTGTCAGTTTGGAATGGAACCATGAGACAAGGAATGTGGGTAGCCTCTAGAAGCTGGAAAAGGCAAAGGAATATATTATTAGGTGGAGCCTCTAGAAGGAATGCAGCCATGCTGACAGCTTGATTTTAGCCCTTCAAGCCCCATTTAAGACTTCTGATTCCCCTAGTTGTAAAATAATAAATTTGTGTTGCTTTTAGCCAGTGATTTGGTAGCAATTTGTTACAGCAGCAGTAGGAAGCTATTTATATTCATTATTAGTGAAGAAATAACAAATTCCTTATTGTCTTTCAAAGAACAAACCAAAAGGTTTATGAAACTAAAAAATAAAGATGCGTACATGTAGATGAACTTGCATTACATTGCAGTACATTCTTTTTCATATATATGGAAAATGATTATTACATATCTCATAATGCAACTGAAGGCAGAAGAGAAGAAATTGCCAAATCCTTTGGAACTTACAAAAGAAAGTATAAAGCAACAAGCGACTAATGCGACCAATTCAAATAGCACATAGAACTATCAGTAAAGCATTAAGTCATAGTTTAATTTACAACACTTTTTCTTTCTTAGGGCTAAAGTGATGGTGTTTCTTACAATTTGATATCACCTCTCATTTAATGAAATAAGTTAATAGTATGGAATTTTTATATCAAAATATTAATTAAAGCTCACTGTGTATATTTTAGAAAATATAGAAATATAAAAAGATACAAAATGAAAATTCCAAAATCCCACAGTATCAGTTAGGATAGTCTAGTTCATATGAAAACAAGCAACCCCAAAATCTCTGTTTCTAAAACAACAAAGATTTATTGCTTATTCATTCTACTTTTCAATTGTAATTTGACAAAGAGAGTCTGTACTTATAATAGTCGCTCAAAGACCAAGGTTGATGGAGCAGCATCTGAGTTGAACATTACTGTTAGTCATGTCAGAGAGCAGGGGGATTTTGGGAAGTCTAACAAGGCCAACTAAATGCTGCATCTCAGAAGTGACATATGGTTA
>NW_017731895.1:152659-153536 GCF_001890085.2 Hipposideros armiger
GTCAATAGCAACCTGGGTATTAGAGATAAAGAGATTGATGAACTCAAAGACACAGCAATAGAAACTTTCCAAAATGGAAAAAAAGAAAGAAAAAAATAATCCAGAGGAGGCGATCAGGAACAAACCATTACTGAGCTCTGGAATGATTTCAAGGAACTTAATATATGTATAATTCATGTCCTTAAAGGAGAGGAGAGAGAGAGAGGGGAGAACAGAAAAGATATTTCAAGAAATAATGACCAACATTTTTCCAAACTTGATAAAAAAACAAACAAACTATGAACACCGAGATCCAAACAAGTTCAAGGAACCACAAGTACAAGAACTCAAGAAAAAGTACAAGGTATGTCAGTATCAAATTGCTTAAAACCAGTGATGAACAGAAAATTTTAAAAGGCTCCAGAGAATAATGAACAAACATGGAGGGGTAACACTGATTTCAAGATTCATAATATAGTTAGAAGAGGGTAAAGGGGGTCAAATATATGGTGATGGAAGGAGAACTGATTCTGGGTGGTGAGCAAACAATGTGATATATTAATGATGTATTATAAAGATGTACACTTGAAATCTATGTAACTTTACTAACCATTGTCACCCCAATAAATTTAATTTAAAAAATATTCATAATATAGTTATAAACATATAAAGCAGTGTGATTTTGCTTCAAGATAGACAAATCAATGGAACAGAGTAGAGCTGAGAAAAAGATATATATTGGGGGTGCCAAAAGAATGTATACAAGTGGACACTGGTCAACGTTGCTCAAGCAGTAGTTCTCTGTAATCAGAAGTGTCTGGACACTGATGGGAGCCACTTTGAGCACCTCTTGTAATTACAGAAGTCAAACATGACTTGTATTCATCTTTTGTTATTT